>NW_027529999.1:1045168-1073539 GCF_008692635.1 Crocuta crocuta
AGGTCCTGATCTCACGGTTCGTGGGTTCGACCCCCTCGTCGGGCTCTGTGCTGACAGCTAGCTCAGAGCCTGGAGCCTGCTTCAGATTCTGTATCTCCCTCCCTCTTTGACCCTCCCCTGCTTATATGGTCTCTCTCTTAGAAATAAATAAAACATTTTAAAAAAAGAAAGAAAAAAGAAAACGGGACATTTGAAACGTCGTAACTCTGCAAATTAGATTCTCGCCCCAGGGTTTGCTGCTGCTGCTTGGTGTAGCTGTTCACTCGATGGGTTTTCTGAGCTGCTTTTGTAGNAGAGCTTCAGAGCCTTCTCGGGGCTTTTCTGAGCATGTGCCAGACATGGGCATGCAGATGGCCTTCTAGAGTCCTAGAAATATGTCAGCTTTTCAAAGCCCCTTTTCTCCAAACCGTCTCATTCCCCAGCTTTCCTCCCAAGCTTTTTGATTTGTGGTTTGCCCCAACCGTCATCCCTTGCTCCAGACAGCAGAGCCTGATGCATTTGCCTTTAAATGTTGTGGACAAATGTGTCTGCCCTGGAAGAGTTCCCAGTTAGGCAGAGTAAAGTCAAACCCTTTAAGCTCATCCTTCAGGGAGTCACCAGGCAGTAAAAAACCACCCAGATTCTTTGAGATAAGGAGTAAGGTCCCTTCTGCTCCCTCTGGTACTAGGAACGTATCCTGGAAATGTGGGCCATTGTCTTCAAAGCTATTGCTGAGTAAGAGATGGAGCCAGGGTGAGTGAGAACATGATAAAACTCTTATTAAGATTCAGGAGGGCTTTTTCTCATTAAGCATTTGCCTGGTTGCTATGAGCTTCTGATTAGTGTCTAGAGTTCTGAAAAAGTTGACTCTGCCAGTTTTTTTGTCACATAATTCTCTCCTTTTGTATGGGCACAACCTTAAGTATTCCCTAGTCTTCTGTTTTCGCTGAAGTAACTAACCTTTCTCTGTATTTTTTCATGTAAGTCACAGCCCATTAATGATTTAGGATCTCCAGTTTGAAAACACTGGTCTAATATCCTTGCTGTGTTAAAAGTACATGAACTGAGAAAGTAGAGGATTTCCATTCTAAGGGCACATTGATTAACTATGTTTCTTCGTACTTTAGCAAGGGAATCTGAAAATACAGCCAGGGCGATTGGTTCTCCCAACCCTCAGATACATTGGCAAAATTGTGGTCACTTCTCGCCGTGTTACTGGGAAATCCAGACAAGTTTCCGAACAGGATCCCTATTAAAAATGTGCTCACCTGTACAAAGTCCTTGGGCTTCGGGATGTATGATGCAATTACTTCTTAGAATGATGTTTGACTGGAAACCCTCCTGTTCCTCTGCTTCAGCTTTGGGACATCCGGAAGAAAGCAGCTGTCCAGACATTTCAGAACACCTACCAGGTGTTAGCTGTGACCTTCAATGACACAAGCGATCAGATTATTTCGGGTGGAATAGACAATGATATCAAGGTATGTTTGATGTGTGTGTTACATTTCCCTTTCACCTGTCTCCACTCTCAGAGGTTATGTTTTCAAACTTCTGAGATTGTGGTAGCTTTCCACTTTATACCAACTACAAGGAAGATAGTAACTTAGATCTTGTTTTCCTTCTGTCCTGTCTCCATTGACTTCCTAAGTCACGGGTTGCATGACAGCTCATGTAGATGCCATCAGGGACCGGACAGTTAATGTGAAGTGTGAAGCCTGTGTGTGGATTCTGTGAACATGAAGAGTGCATCCCCTGCCCAAAGACATTCACAGACGTTTTTTTCCCTTCACTGTGATGGCCTGATGAGATAACATTGAATCAGTTTGTGATTCTCAGCTCCAATTTCTCAGTGTTTCTTTTTGAGACCACGGAAAGGAAGTGTTGGGGAGTCACAGCTAAGGATGAGGGAAGGTGACAGTGTCATAGACATACAGTATGCATTACACTGTAGCTCAGGTTTTTGAGTTGACTCAGATTCTAATCCCAGTTCTATCGTTTTCTAGTTTTCTATGACTTCAGGCAAGTTCTTTAACTTCTGTAAGCTTCTCAACAGTAACGATAATGTCTATTTCATATGGTGGTTGTGGGGATTAAATGAACCTAATGCATTAGAGCACCTAGCAGTTTCTGGACATAGCATATGCCAGTAGAAGGGAAGTGTTTTGGGGCCTCCCCACTTTGTGTCTGTCTTCACCTATTGGCCTCCTTAAATATTTCAAAGATTTTGACCTTACCTTCTCTTTTACTGTTGAGTGGTAACTGGGGAGTAAATACTCAGCTCCCTGTGTTGTCCCCGCCCACAGATTGTGCTGTATTCCCACCCCTCGCCTCCTTTGCTGTTACTGTGGATGACATGTGCTTGCTTTTGTCTAAAGGTAGTCCCTTCAGCAGAAGAATTTCACCTCCTTTTCCTATCTGGGCCCTTGGGCCATCTGTTGTCCCACATCCTATATTTTCAACCTGCTCTTCTGCTTTCTTCTCACCCGCACTCCATCCTCTCAGGTGCTGGCCTTGGCAGGAGGGTGTCTTCCTTGAATTCCACTTCCTCTTCCTATGGTCTGGCCAGTCTTCCCCATCACAGCCAAGCTTCTCGAAAGGTGGTGGTGGTGGTAATAATAATGTTGCCGTCGCCATCTGACACTTAAACACAGTGCTTCCTTTCTGTCAGGTGTTCTTAAGAGCTTTCTCTTACTCAGTTAAGCTTCACAGCACTGTTAATGACATTTTACAGATGAGGAAACTGAATTAGGAGAGACCTCGCAGCTTATCCCAAGGTATACAGCTAATAACTAACTGATGAAGCCTTGATTCAAAACCCAGACTCTGGTTTCAGAGTCCTGCTCTTAACCTGTGAGCAGCCCCCCATGCTTCTACACTCCCTGCCTTCAGTTCCTCACGCCTTTTCATTCCTCAGCTCTGTGTCTCCTGATCAGTCCTTAACAGTCTGGCTTCTGCCTCCATTATTTCATTGACACTTTTTTCTTCAAGGTCACCAACGGTCCTCCTCCCTGGTACTAACTTCAGTGGATACTTGTAGTGGTTTTTTTTTGTTTGTTTGTTTGTTTTTAAATGGTCGTGACAGCATACTCTCCTACCTTCCCCTCTGGCATATTGCTCTCAAATATCTCTGTGAGCCATTCTCTCTATCCATACTTTAAATGTCATTATTCCCCATGGTCCTTTCCTAGGTGCTCTTCTCACTGTATACCTTTCCCTGGATAGTTCTCACCTACTTCCATGACTTTAATTATCATCTCTGTGCTGATGACTCCACATTCCCGGCCCAGATCTTCAGCTTCAGACCCCTGTATATGACCAGCCCGTCAGCTGTGCCCCACTTGGATATCCCATAATACTTGAAAATTGACCATTTCCAAAATTTAACTTCCTGTGCCTTTTCTGCCATATAACTTGTATGGAGAATGTGGACTCAGGACATGGGAACTTAATTAGATCATATTAATACCTAAAGCAGTATTTCCCAGAGAGAAGTTTGGGAGCCCATTAGCTTTAGAATCACTAGAGGGCATCTTCTACACCTGACTAGGTTTGTGTCTTTAAGGTATTGTAATTTTCCTAAATTTTTTATTTATAAAATTTTTTTAAATGTTTTACTCATTTCTGAGAGAGACAGCGTGAGCAGGGGAGGTTCAGAGAGAGAAGGAGACACAGAATCTGAAACAGGCTCCAGGCTCTGAGCTAGCTGTCAGCACAGAGCCCAATGTGGGGCTCAAACCCACGAACCTTGAGATCATGACCTGAGCCGAAGTTGGACGCCCAACCGACTACCCCAATTTTCATAACTTTTAAAATTATTATTAGGGGTGCCTGGTTGGCTCAGTCAATATAGCATTCGACTCTTGATCTCAAGAGTCATGAGTTCAAGCCCCCCATGTTGGGCGTAGAGCTTACATTAAAAAAAGAAAAAACTCCTATAAAAAATAATAATATTAAAGTTTACATATGGCAGAAGTAACTTCCTTTTGTGTATAGTTCTATGAATATTTATGCTTGCATAGATTTATGTAGCTACTACAAACAAGGTTCGAGACAATTTCCATCACCCCCAAAATTTATGCTGCTCTCCCGTATCAAACCCTCTTTCCGTTCCCAATTCCTTCCAACGGTTCTCTGTTCTTTGTGCTCTAGTTTCTTTTCTAGAATGTCATACAAATGGAATCATACAGTATGTAATCTTTTGAGACTGGTTTCTTTTACTAAAGGTCTGAGAATTTGATGCCTTCATCTCCACCGTGGGGATAGACTAGCTTAAGAATAGTACTCTTGTGCCAGTAAGGCCTTCTTACCACGTACAGTGTGACTTATCCCATGCTCTGTATCCTAGACTATTCCTGGATCTTCTATAAACAGGTATTTCTAATTTATGCTAAGAGTCCTTAAGGGATACCTAGTTCCTTTTTAGGAATTGAAGATTTTCCATGTCCTCTCAGATACACACCATATGTTCTACCTTCTCTTAGGGTAGGCGGTTTCTACAGATAGCTAGTCTTAGTCACACCAGTCTTATTCTGAAGGCTGGACTTAGCTCATATGTGGAGAATGTAAGTAAAGTCCCGTAAGTACAGCAATAACATGTATCACTAACTTTTTTCTTTCTTCTTTTATTTATTTCTTTATTGTTTTTACTTTATTTTAGAGAGAGAGTGTGGGTAAGTGGGGTAGAAGAGGGGGGAGAGGGAGGGAGGGAGAGAGAATCTTAAGCAGGCTCCATGCTCAACATGGAGTCCAACACAGGGCTCAATTCACGACCCCAGGATCATGACCTGAGCCAAAATCAAGAGTTAGACACTCCAGCCTACTGAGCCACCCCGGCGCCCCTCATTAGCTTTTTTCTAAAAGAATGGCCTTCATCATGGAGGAGGGCACTTGTGGGGATGAGCACTGGGTGTTATATGGAAACCACTTGACAATAAACTATTTGGAAAAAAAAAAAAAGAAAGAATGTCCTTCACGTTTCTTTGAGAAGTCCCCTGATTCTGGTTTTGTATAATTTGATGAACTAGTTCCTGGTTATCCTATGTTGTTTTTGTTTTTCCTTTTTTTTTTTTTAACTTTGTTTATTTATTTTCTTGTAATCTCTAGACCTAACAGGGGGCTTGAACTCATGACCCCAAGGTCAAGAGTTGCATACTACTGTGACTGAGCCAGCCACGTGCCCCAATGCTACCTGTTTTATAAGTTTACATCATTGGCTTCTAGTTTTTATCTTTTCAAACTAATCTACAGACATTCAAATTTTTCTGCAAGTGCTTTGTTTTTAGGAAAAATTTTTTAGGTTTATTTTTGAGAGAGAGAGGGAAACAAGTGAGAGGTAGGGGGGCAGAGAGAGAGGGAGACACAGAATCCGAAGCAAGCTCCAGGCTCTGAGCTGTCAGCACAGAGCCCGGCGCAGGGCTCGAACCCGCAAACAGTGAGATCACGACCTGAGCCAAAGTCAGATGCTTAATCGACTGAGCCACCCAGGCGCCCCAGGAAATTTTTTTTATTAGAAGGTACACAGTATTCCAAAAGCTTAGAAAAGCTTTCTACTCTGTTACACTGTTTGCAGTATGAAAACTCACAGTGTTGCTGCCCACGAATCAGATGCCCATTCACTGAACAATGGATTTGGGCCTTTGCAAAGTTTCCTGCTTAAATCAGTGCTGCTCTCTGCGGCAGATGCTGGCGGCACCCTGGCTGTGCACAACCAGTGCGGGCCTCAAGAAGGAAGGGCCGGAGTGGCGCCCAGGCGCTGTGAGGGACGGCACGCCGCCTTCTCCCTAACAAGCTGCAGACTTCAGCGTCTTCTCTGAAGAGGAGGAGCACTAGCTTGAACAAAAAATGTCAGCCATTTCAAGCTTTCCTGATTATTGAGGCAGCAAACACCCTGACACAAAAATGATTGTATATAAAGTGTGTTGGTTTCCACACGAGTGAGTTACTGATGGGGAAAGTGGAGCTGTGTGCCGTATGCACCGCTTTGACATGCGACACCACACTCGTGTCGAGATAAGGGAAGCGCCGTCCTTAAATAGGCAGCAAAAAAGAAAAACATTTTTTCCACTCAGAAAGACCACCTGGCAGTATTAAATCACATTTGGAGGAAATTCTGTATATTATCAGTGACCTTACCAAAATTGCTCTTCTTTTTCCATAGGACATTCCAAACCATTTCTGTTGGCTTTAGTTTTTTTTTTTCACATAGTTGCAGTCTGGGTAAATATAAATACTATTTTGTGTCTTCTTTATTAGCTTAATAGCTTATTATTGGAATACTTTTACATTTGGTCATCAGAGTTATTTTTAGAGGTTGCTTAATAATAGCTACCAATTATCGAGGGCCTGCTGTGTACCAGGCATCTGCCGAGCCTTTTGTTTGTAATCTTCACAACAGCCATGAGAGGTGAATGTCATCATCCCCATCTTACAGACCAGAAACAGGCTCAGAAAGGGTCAGTGGCCCAAGAAGACCTAACTCTTAGGACCATGGGTCAGTCTGACCCTAAATCCTCAGTCTTTCCACTCTGCTGTGCTGTCTCCAGCATGAGATGCCATATTGTTGCAGCGTGCTCATGGGCCCTAACTTAATGAACCATTTAGATTCCCTATTTGACATTAGGCTATTTTTAGCTGAACTATCTCGTCTACCTTTCCTACCTAGGTAACAGCGAATCTACAGTTTATTTTTCTTTTCATAAATATGCTTTTGTATGGCATGTGTGTGTTGTGTGTACCTGTAACATGAAATGAAAATTTTTAAGCCTGTATATATATTTTTTTTAATTTTTAAAATGTTTTCTTATTTCTGAGAGAGAGACAGCATGAGCAGGGGAGGGTCAGAGAGAGAGGGAGACACAGAATCTGAAACAGGCTCCCGGCTTTGAGCCAGCTGTCAGCACAGAGCCCGACACGGTGCTCAAACCCACGAACTGTGAGATCATGACCTGATCCGAAGTCGGATACCCAACCAACTGAGCCACCCAGGCGCTCCAAGCCCGTATATTGCTGTGTATTACCTTGTTAGATACATTTACATGTAATCGTAATGCTCTTTTCTAGTGACACGTTCACTTGTTTTTCTATAGTTTTTTTTTTTTAAATTTCTTTTGAGAGAGCATGCACAAGTGTGTGTACGCATGATTGAGGGAGGTGGAGAGAGGGGGTACAGAGAGAATCCCATTCTTTCAGCACAGAGCCCATTGCAGGGCTCAATCTCCCAAACTGTGAGATCATGACCTGAGTCAAAATCAAGAATCAGATGCTTCAACTGAGCCACCCAGGTGCCCCTTCTGTGGTTCTAATAGTTTAAATTGCGAAGAATCATAGTTGAAGTATTTTAAATGCTACTTAGTTTCTTTATTTCTAATACATTTTGTTAGGATTTGAGAATAACCTGTGTAAATTTTCTTAATTTTTGTTAAAATTCAGTTTTGACATTCATTGGCCTTTTAGTCAGGCATAGTGCCTTTGACTCTCTCTTTAGAAAGACAAAAGATTTTCCCCCTTGGACAGAAATCCCCTACTTTGTGCTAAAGTTATACTTGGCCCACAGCCAGATTAAAAGGGATACCGGTTTCTCCAGGCTGTTGACTCTTTAGTAAAAACTCTGTTTCTTTGCTATTCTCAATTTGATTTCTGGGAACACCTTTTTTGTCTTTGCAGGTCTGGGACTTGCGCCAAAACAAGCTAACCTACACCATGAGAGGCCATGCAGATTCGGTGACAGGCCTGAGCTTAAGTTCTGAAGGCTCTTATCTCTTGTCCAATGCAATGGACAATACAGGTAACAATGGAAAGGAAAGCTCTCCAAGTGCCCCGTCGCCGTGGACCCTAAAGAAAGTGGGCATTGGGTGCTGGAAGTGTGTGCTAGGGGAAACGTGGATCCAAGGAAAGAGTCCAAGGTGGCTCACAGGGTTCTACCAGGGCGATTAGGAGAGCACATGGTGATAGAAAAGCTCTGAAAGCTACGGTCAAGAAGCCAGGATTCTAGTCCCAGATCTGCCATCTAATCCCTGAGCAGCTCTGCACTTAGCTTTTAAGACCCATTTCAGCTCTGTTGTGCCATGGATCTAGGCAGCATGCTAGAAATTCTTGGTGATCATTAGTTTGTTGAGAAACGGGAGTCTGCGGATCCACCCAAAGCAGCTCTCAGGCATTTGACAGAGCACCAAGCTTGGACGGTCAGCAGAGCGTTGGTAGAACTGTGCTCTTCTCGCCAGCGCATCTTCCTGCCCACTGCAGAGCACTGGCGTGACAGGCCGTCCCCATGAAAACATCGCCATACTCTGCATTCACACACTCTCCTCTTGTTGCCGAGTTGCCATGCGGCAGGATAGGTTTACTGTAGCAAAGGGGAAGGTGGAGTAGATACTTTGTATTGGGAGAGCTTCCAGACAGCCCTCTGGTGTACAAGTTCATAGGCTTGTCAGGAACTGAAATGCTTTCACTGACATTTTGTAATGCAAACAGAGCCTAGCGCTCAGCGGGTGCTGAATAAGTGGTTCTTGAATGAATGAGCACCCTTATTTTCTGACTATTCTCAACTCAGTAGCAAACTTTCATGCGTACCTTCACCTTTCTGTGCCGATCTGATTTCAGGGACTGTTTTGTTTTTCACACTCAATTAAAATGAAATCATCACTTGAATTCCACTATAGTTTTAGCGTTTGTTAGCAGCTATAGCCACTGCTTATCATGCATGTTTACATCCAGAACTTGATGTATTTACCATTGACTAATCCTAGCATTGTTTGCACAGTAAGGAAAGATGAGATTCTCTGGTTAGTAAATAAGAATTTTTGGTATGGCTATTCGATAAAATTACAAAATCCTTATTTGTGTTTATTGCCTCAGCTCTTTTAGAGCCTTGTCCCATGTATCCTTAAAATGCTCTTATGAAAAAGGAAAAGAACAGATGGTATTCTCATTTTATGGAGGAGACCAAAACACAGAAGCTTACTGTTTACCTGACATCACCCATACATATAGCAGGGCTAGAATGAGAGTCACAGTTCACTTTTTCAAATTCTTAGTATCAATTTGGTATATTTCCTTGTTTGATATGTTTCCTCTCTTGGTATATTTCTTTGTTCAAGTTTAGACTGCCAGGTGTCCCTGTGAGCAAAGTTAGAAAAGGTCAGTCCTGAGTTTGGTTTTTACAGACTGATTGTCACAGTAGTCTGTGGTATTTAGATTGTCATATTAAAGCTTTGTTAGATGTCACTTTTTGGGTTGGCAAGAGAAATCATTTGCAGATGTTTGGTGAAATTAATGTCACACCCACCTACTTTCTGTGGCAGACCCCCAACTAGGTGTTTGTCATTTCCCCTTCCCGGCCCCTCAGCTTTCCTCTGTGCTCCTGTTAGTGGGATTTGAATGCATTTCATTTCTGCTAGGAAACAAAAGACAGAGAATCTTACTGTGTACCTTATAGCATGTTGGCCTTCCTTCACCCAGGAAACAGCATCTGTCGCTGACATGACACTGACTTCAGGTGGGTTCTCAGGAAGCCTCCAGCTGATAACTTCTCTTACTCTGTTTGCAGTGCGGGTCTGGGATGTCCGGCCATTTGCTCCCAAAGAGAGGTGTGTGAAGATATTTCAAGGAAATGTGCACAACTTTGAAAAGGTGAGTTCTGCATGGCAGAAGAGTTTTACTGTCCATTTGACTCAGATCCATTTAAGATGGTGCCAAGGTCAATACGCCATGTATCAAATCGTTATGTTGTACACCTAAAACTAAAACAGTGTTATATGCCAATTATATCTCAAAAAAAAAAAAAAGGCTAAGGATAGAGGGCAGGAGCTGTATTCCAGTTAATACTGTTCGCCATCAAAAGTGTTCTTGCCAGAAGCAAAACTAATGGAAGCATAGGGAGGAAGACAGTTACGTAGACAGACAATGGTGGGACCTCCTTCACGTTTAAGACTTATGACTTCAGCAAGATAGTCTTAACCTTTTAATTCCTTGGAAATTGTGACCCTCTTGGGTCAGTGTTACATATGGGACTCAGGCTTCCTGGCTGTTACCCAGGTGGCTTCCCTCGCCTTCCCAGTGACTTGAGAGTCCATGTGATTCAGTTTCATTTTATATTTAAAAATATATTTATTAATGTTTTTTTTTAATTTTGAGAGAGAGGAGAGAACGAGCAGGGAAGTGTCAGGGAGAGAAAGGGACAGAGGATCCAAAGCGAGCCCTGCACTGACAGCAGAGAGCCTGATGTGGGGCTCAAACTCACGAACTGTGAGATCATGACCTGAGCCGAAGTTGGACACATTAACCGCCTGAGCCCCCCAAGCACCCCACAATGAAATTATTAATGAGTGTCAAGATCAGTAGAGCACAGAACCTTCATTTGTAGGCAGAGCAACATTTTGTTGCCAGGTCCACTCTAATTTACTGTAATGAAGCATTTTCTGCAGTTGGTTGGAGCGTTAATATGAAAGAAAGTATGCTGTCTTAGGCCACAGAATATAAGATGATTGCTGATCATCTTGGGAAAATAATTGAAGCTCTGCTCAAGAAATTTACAGTTTTTTGGTGATTCTGTAGTCCAATAAAGAGGGGTGTGGCGCATTAATTACTGTATTCATTGAATTCCTGCTTATTCATCTTTACAGAACCTTCTGAGATGTTCTTGGTCGCCTGATGGAAGCAAGATAGCAGCTGGTTCAGCTGACAGGTGAGGGTTACCGGGGGTGCGGTGAGCACGAGGCAGCTCTGCAGGTGCCTCCTCGCGTTCAATCCATTACGTGTATATGGGGAGCCAGCACGGATGCAGAGTGCTAGCCAGCCTCGGCGACGACGCCATATGCGGTGTGAAGGGCCTAAAGATCACGTCAGACAAACACAGCACTTCTCTCTTTAGTACATTTTGGACGTGGAGGGTCAACAGTTTCTTCAATTCTGTGGCATTCCCTTTCCCATGACAGTGAAATTGAGACTTAGGAGTCTCAATCTAGCCCCGGTTTCCCTCACCGCATTCTTCCGCCGTGCTCTGCTTCGCTCAGATGCGTGTCGTGTCCTCTCCTCCCTCACCGTTGCCATAGTACTTCACCATGTGGGACTTTCCCGGTTCTCCAATCCCTTTGCCTCCAGGCTTCTCCTGTCCCCGCTTCTCCATTTCCCAGATTTCTGCATCTCTCTACGAATCCCCTCTGTGTTCTGTCTGTAAACGTCCCCTGGCCCTCTCTCCCTTCCTCTCCTCTGGGGTATGACCAGCTGCTCTTTCTGCACTTTATTCCCACCTTGCACATCTAACCTTTCTCAACATCCATTACGTCCTGCATGAGACAAACGGAGTGGGGCGCCCTCACTAAATTACTTGTTCCCAGAGGTCAGGGAACGCGTCTCGGTCATCTCTGAACCCAGAGCAGCCTTTGACGTGCTCTAAGCACTTGGTGAATCTTACATGAATGAATTGCTAGCTCAAGGACGGCAGTCAGAATCTACCGTGCGTTCGGCTCAGCTATTGGTTCGGGCTGCCCGTGTTGGGGGTGACTCAAAGCTGGGTGTGGGTTCAATAGAAGTGCTGTGGTTGCTAGATGGGGGTTGTGTCCGCCTGTGAGCTGGGTGTTTTCCAGCCCTGAATTCAGAGACCACGAGACTTTCTTAGCAGTCACTTTAAACTGGCTCAGCCATTCAGTGACAAATTAGAAAGAGAAGGGAGAGAATTCTTCTATCAGACGCTGCTGTTGAGTAGATCCATGGTGACGTGTAATAGGGAGGGTCAGAGGTGCGGGCCCATGCCCACACTGCTGGGCCACAGATGGGGAATGGTGACGAAGGTTAAGTCCTCTGATGACTGGCTCTGGGCTTACCTTCCACTGAGGGATGCCTTAGCCCTTTTTAGCATAACCCCCCTTTCTCTCCACTGAGAGATTTTCCTACTGGCCTGTTAAAACAGGCGCCACCTTCCAAACATGTGGCCTTGCCTGGGACAGCTTGGGCTCTTCAGCATGTTCCAGGGTTTTCTCCTCTATTTGGGGCCCTATCGCAGCCTTAGAGAAGCCTCCCCTCGGTCTGTCCTATACCTTGTTGCTTGTGAACAGTGCTGGACATGCCTAAAGATTCCAGAGTCCACTTTTTTCCCCTAGCAGGTTTAATGCTGAGATAAAAGGACAAGTATAGGGTGTGTTCTGGGGGTAGAAGCTCCAGGTCAGACAGTGCCGCATCGATGGGTGGCATCCTTTTGGTGGAGAAGACTGCCATGCAGAGGAAACCTAAGGGCTTTTTGGTAGTCTGGTTGCTTCAGAAGACCTTAAGAAGAAGGTCCGCAGCCTAGGGGATCTTGCCTTCTAACAGAGTAAGAACCATTCTAAGTACTTGTAAATAATTTTCAGCAGAGCTCCCTTTTTTATGTAGTTCAGCTTTTAAATGATATTTGCCTTTTCTTCCGAGCAGTTTGTTTCTGACTTTGGCTCTTTCTGACTTCCCGTGTCCTCTCTTCCTCTTTCCCTCCCCACTGTTCCTTTAAACCTTACATGAGGGAAGCATGGGCCTGGTCTGGGCACAGCCTGTGTGGCTACCTGCTGGGGTTGGCCACATTTCACAGGCCACCTCGCCTGTTAGCCCCAAGTCAACGCGCGGCTCTGTTATGCAAGGACTTGGTTCCTGCCTAACGTTGCTGGGCCTAGGTAGGGAGGGGACAATGAACCCCTCTAAATTTAGCATCTAATTGGCGGCTGTAGAGAGTGAGGCCTTCAAGTAAACCCTTGGAGGTCTGGGGTTCTGCCGGTTTTTATGTGCCTGGGAATGTATCCTTCTCAGGAATTTGCTTTTTAGCTTGGCCTGCATTTGGCAAGCTTCCCCTCTCTCCTTGCAAATCACATACCGCTTCACGTTCAAACTCGATACCCTTCAGCAGCTTCTGTAAGACTGTGGGAAGGCTGGTCAGTCTGTCTGCCATGAGTGAGTGAGTCAGCCTGTTGACTTCATGTTCTTCTGTTTTGATAATAAATGTCTTCATCATAACAGCAGCTGTCGTGTGTGTGCCAAACACATTGCATGTGTTACCTCCCCATTCCTCTCAACCAGGCTACAAGATCAGTATTGTATCCCTCATCCCAACTAAGGAGAGAACAGCTCAGAGAAGTTAAATATCATCTAAGCTTACCTAGTGATTAAACAGCTGCATGAGAATTGAGCCCAGGTCTTTGGGACCCCAGAGCTCACACACTTTGTCACTCAGCCGTATTGTCATGGGCGGGGTTAGTGAGGGCGTTGTTTGTGCACAGCAGGATAGAAGACAGTAGGGAGAGCAGGGACATCGGAGCCAAGCAGTTTGGAGACAGAGGGACTTCCTGCTTCCCTTCCATCACGCTTGGAACTTTTAGTAAGTTCCTATGGAGCCTACCACTTGAGAACTAACCAGTGTAAACAAGCTCATGTTTAGTTGTGTTTTAGACCACAGATGTGATGTTATGTCAGCACTGGGCATTTTAATATCAAGTACTGGTGACTCTGCCTACCCTTTTAGGTGTTGACAAAACAAAACAAATATGCAAGTAATGTTTATAACCTGCTTGAAAGCCACCAGCCCTTTCAATTTACCAACAGATTATTTTGCATGGGCATGTGAAGATAACGTCTCTATTTTACCTTCAGCCCAAAGTGACCCAAGCAAGGTTGAAGGTCAAAAGAACTTCTGAGGGGCGAGGGGAAATAGAAGGTGTTTGAGGGTGGTAAGAGAAGGGAGAATACTGGAATATATTAAGAGTTATGATTTTAGGGGCACCTGCCTGGCTCAGTGAGTAAAGCATGTGACTCCTAATCTCAGGGTCGTGAGTTCAAGCCCCACATTGGGCATGGAGCCTACTTTAAAAAAAAAGTTCTAATTTTAGTTCTGCCACTGATGAACTGTGTCACCTTGGAAGAGTCACTATACCTTAGAGTTTCTTCCCTGTCAAATGAGTTTAGACCAGCTGGCCATGGAGTTCCCATGAATTCAGGGTCCAGGTTGGGTCAAGTCTATATTTGGTTTGTGTTCTGTCACAGAATGTCCTGTCGTTTCTCTGGGCTCTGTGATTTGAATGCCATCCTGGGCAGCTCAGATGGACCTGCACCACAGGCTCCCAGCCTGCTAAGGTTGGGTTAGCTTAAGACATCCCAGATGCATATCCCATGCCCTTTGAAGATTTCTGTGTGGGGACTGTAGGAAAAACCGTCTTCCTTCTCCGTGTTCTTTCCTATTTAAAAAGCTTATGTTTGAAACACAAGTAATGCTTATAGTTTTAGCTAGTCCAGTTTCTCTGTTCCGTTGCTCAGGGGTCCTTCCGTCATTCAGAATCTGTATTTCTAATTTCTAAACACCAGGACACAGTTCAGTAAATATGGGCTGGCTGAATGAGTTAAATTGCTGCTTCTGTTTCTCTTAAGAAGCCATGCCTCCACCCTGCCTACCCTCAGCTCTGGGAAGTCTCAGCCATTGCTCCTCATGATACCTTGCAGGTTTGTGTACGTGTGGGACACCACGAGCAGGAGAATTCTGTATAAGCTGCCAGGGCACGCCGGCTCCATCAATGAGGTGGCTTTCCACCCCGACGAACCCATCAGTAAGTCCACCCTGGCTTTGGGGAGTGGGAAACTGCGGGAAGCCTCCCTGAAGGGGCCCTGCAACTACAAAGGCAGAAGTGGATGTCTGTTGTATGTGAATTCCCTCGTCTGTATGGCTGTCCACTGACAGCCTCACCAGTGCTTTAAGTGGTGAGGTCAAGAGCAATGTTCATTTTCTTCTGAATCTCAAAGGGAGATTGGATTAACCAATTTCTAGTTCTCTTGAGTTTACTTGCTTCAAGTCTGTGTTTCAGTGATGCATTTGGGTAAAAGAATAATGTGTCTTAGTATTCACATATAAACTGTCGCTTATGTTATATTGGCTAGCTAGCTAAACAATGAGCCTTGAATTAAAGGAGAGAGTATAACTTTCTCCGGGGCTAAATAGAACAAGCAGAAGCACACTTACAAAAGGACTGGCACAGACATTGATTCTTCCGGAGAACGGCTAAGGTCTTTTTCATAGGGTGTGGCTGACGAGGGACATCGGGGTTAGACTCTGATACGCATTTCCCATAGCGCAGGCCACCCCTGTGGTTTCAAGAGGACTTGACTGAAAAGCTAGGCTACGGCTTCCTGTGACTGGTGTTGGAGAGGAGGGGAATTTAAGCTAAATCCAATTGCTCTTTTCACCAGAATTGGCTCTTGACACAAGAGCCCTTGAGCACCAAGGCTCCCTGAGCCTTCATTAGTTCCCCTCATCTTCTCTGTCCTTCTCACCTCAGTTCTGTCAGCGTCCAGTGACAAGAGACTGTATATGGGGGAGATTCAGTGAAGACACGGAACGGAAGTCTCCACGGCTGCTTGACCTTGAGACCTCACACTGCAGAAGTGGCATCAAATGGTGCCCGGGCCAGCATCCATCCTCCCCTCCGACGAAGATCACTAATAGCAAAAGGCAAGGAGGAGGTGGCCCTGTCGCGACAACCCCTGGCATCCCATTTCACCAGAACGATTAAGGCAAGCTCACAGTGGCCTCTAAAAACCACCTGCCAGATTTCAGGGACTGTTTGGTTCTTTCCTCTTTTTTTTAAAATAAGATTTCTTCAAAGAGACAGACATTGGTTGGTTTATAGTTTCCTGTTTTCTAATCCAGGCCGAAGACAGGGAATGTGACTGAAATGTATTTGTTGGGGATTTTTTTTTTTGATTCAATAACTGGCTTGTATGATATTTTCTTTCTGTGTTTCTCTGAGTCATTTTGTATTAAAAACCAAATAGATGCCTTTTTACAAGAGCCATGTGGATTGGATTTACTGCTGTCTTTTTTGGAAGCTCGATCGCCGTAAGTCTGAGCAGGGCATGACATGGCCTGGGATGCAGTCCCCCCTCCTCGTGGTTTTAGATCTATTCCCATGAAGATTATTCCCAGAGAGTAATTATCCGTAATGAATGATTTCTCTCCTACTTAGAGGCATAGCAGTCAAAAGGTAAGAAGGTCAAAAATAACCTAGTTTTTGTATACTTTCACGTCATCTTTAATGAACAGGATCTGCTTCCCGTCTGCCTTCTGCCAGAACTTCTGAGCAGCAGCCCTACAGTCAGGGCTCCTGAAGCGGGCAGACGGACGAAGGCAGGCTCAGCCAGTAGCAGTGATGGGCTGGAGCCCTGCGTCAGTGTCCACTCAGAAGGAACATGTGAAGGTTTTGGTGTAACTGGACCATGATGTTGCCTGAGGCCTGTTTGTGGTTCAGCTTACTTGCCTCTTTCCTAAAAGGGACTTTTGAGAAATGCTGTTAGTTGCTTTCTACCCTCAGAACAGGTTATAGTCTCCCTGGATCCTGAGCCCAGCACGCAGATTGGTGCTAGTGAGTCCCATCTGTCTCGGGGGAGTGGTGTGTGGTTTTTTTTGGGTTTTTTTTGTCATTTTTGTTTAGAGAGAGAGCATGCACATGTGGAGGGGGAGGGGCAGAGGGGGGGAATCTTAAGCAGACTCCACTCTCAGCACGGAGCCTGACACAGGGCTTGATCCCATGACCCTGCGATCATGACCTGAGCCAAAATCAAGAGTTGGACACTTAACTGACTGAGCCACCCAGGCGTCCTTGTGTGTCTTTTCTAAATCTCCTGTCCCAACACAGAGGGCTTCACACCGCCAGCCTATTTGGAACATATTTGGTTTTATACATTTATTGCCCAAACCTCAGTCATTTATTTCTCTCAAGAAATAGATTTCTCTCTTGTGAGAGGGTAGTTTTTAGTGAGCACATGTCCGAGATTTATTTAAGTCATTAATGAACAAGCCAATTGGTAAACCTGCCAAGCCAATTATTTTTATTATTTTAATTAATTTATTTTTTAAAAAAAGTAGGCTCCACACTCAGCCAGGAGCAGAGCTTGTGTGGAGCTCAGTGCAGAGCATGAATTCACAACCCGGAGATCAAAACCAGAGCTGAGTTCAAGACTCTGTCGCTTAACAGACTGAACCACCGAGGTGCCCCTCAAACCAAGTACTTTTAATATAGTCAGTGAAATTTAATAAAGTTCACTGGAAACAAAGAAATTCATTGTGGGGCACCTGGGTGGCTCATTCAGTTTAAGCATCTGACTTCGGCTCTGGTCATGCTCTCACAGTGTGTGGGTTCGAGCCCTGCATCAGGCTTTGTGCTGACAGCTCAGAGCCTGGAGCCTGCTTCAGATTCTGTGTCTCCCTCTCTCTGCCCCTCCCCTGCTAACACTTGTCTGAGTCTCTCAAAAATAAACATTAAAAAAACTTTTTTTTAATTTACTGTGCCTGCAAGAATTAAGGAAGTCTCACCAATAATGCAGCTATGCTTAGTTTGAGACTTACAAGGGCTTTCCCAGGTGGACAGAGAATGTGTGCATTCCAAGAAACTGCAGGCATGAGCTGGAAAGCCTAGCACATTTCCTGAACCGAAAGAACTTCAGCTTGGTCGGAGGTGGTAGGGACAAGAACGTGGCAGAATTAAGTAGGAGCCAAATCCCAGAGTCTGTCCTTCATGTGCCAGCTCCTATAGTTTGAGGGTTTCCTAACGTGTATTCCACAGAGCAGTTTCCCTGATANGGAACGTGGCAGAATTAAGTAGGAGCCAAATCCCAGAGAGTCTGTCCTTCATGTGCCAGCTCCTATAGTTTGAGGGTTTCCTAACGTGTATTCCACAGAGCAGTTTCCCTGATACGTGAGGTACTTCGGGCATGAAGACCCCATGCTCAGATAAGTTTGGAGGAAACTGGGTTCAATTAAAAAAAAACCAGTTTCTTTACTGCAGGACTGCTCAGAGCCTTTAACATACAAAATGTGGTCGGATCTTCAAAGGGAATGGTGACTCAGATTTCAAGCCTGAGCAATTATATATGAGATTATGCCTTTAATCAGAGAGATTTGGCCAAGAATGGTTTGAAACTCCTCTTCAGCCTCTAGCACTATCACAGGTTACTACTCTCTGATCCCTTGTAAACACCAGGCCCCTCCACCCATCCTCATCTCTCTTGGCTTGGGGTAGAACAGGCCTGGAACCTTAACACTGCACTTTCAGAGCCTACCAGTCCCTTAAGAAGTTGGCTATGATTGGGAGGAACCAAGGCCCTGGAGACCACAAGGGCTTTCCTCCAACCTCAGCCTCTTCGCTCCTCCCAAGTGCCTTCTTCAAAGGCTGGATAGGAGCCATTAGCAGGAAATAGCAGCACCACTTAGAATTTGAAGGGCATAGAGGCCGTAGCCTGGGGAATAAGGATTTGAGTATAAAACATCCCCAGAGGGTGCAAATTGTATTCTCACTTTGGGAGAGATAGATTGCTCCCGAATGAGTAATGGCATCTCTGGTTTTCACTTAATTTCCCTTTATGACT
Organism: Crocuta crocuta; assembly: GCF_008692635.1. Taxonomy (NCBI): domain Eukaryota; kingdom Metazoa; phylum Chordata; class Mammalia; order Carnivora; family Hyaenidae; genus Crocuta; species Crocuta crocuta. Next base: position 1,063,511 of record NW_027529999.1, read on the forward strand.
TCCACAGTCTCTAGCACTTAATACCATTGGCACTTAAAGAGCCAAATCTTTTTTCCGCTGGGTGGTTGAATTCTGTGGCCTGAGTTTTGTGGGCTGAGTTCTGAGGGGGGTGGATTTGGACAGGTCAGGAATCTTATCAGAGTTGCTTATTCACAGCAAAACTACAGAGTTAATTGTTTTTCTCACTGATAGACCTAGAGTCTGCTGCTTGTTAATATCTCAACAGTGCATGGATGGGAAACTGAAGCGTGAGAGAGACATCTGAGCAATTTGGGGCTGCAGACACTTGAGCCTTAGGGAAAGGCCATCAGGCCATTTGAGTTAAGACAGAATTGCTCCTTCTAAAAGACTTCAGGGCTTGATAACTGTGTCCCAGGACGAAAGGACGGGCCAGACCTAAAGCTCCTATTCCTGTGGGATCAAATGAAGCTACGTCTGAGCTCTGAGCCTGCCCTCTGCCCTCTAGTCCATTGTCTCTGTACCCCAGACGCACAGTGATCCTTCAGAAAAGCCCTGCTAGGCACCCATCCCCTCTGCATCAAGCCGGGAGCCATCCCCAACTCTCTTCTAGGCTTCAACTTTTCCTCACTTGGCTCTGATACCCATCTAGACTCTCAGATTGATCTGTAACTTATATCCTCCAAATCAGTAGTTCTCAACTCAGCAATTTTGCCACCCAGGGGACATTTGGCAATGTCTGGAGACTTTTTGTTGTTTAATTTTAGATAGAGGGAGCTGGGGAAGGAGGCAGAGGGGGAGAGAGAGAGAAAGTTCACGCTCAGCACAGGTTCCGACATGGGGCTTGATCCCACAACCCTGGGATCATGACCTGAGCCGAAATCAAGAGACACGCCCAACCCACTGAGCCACCCAGGCGCCCCTGGAGACTTTTGATTTTCACAACTGGAGAGATGCCGCGCCCATTCAGTGGGGAGGGGCCAGAAATGCTCACAGAATTAGATGCTCCAAAATGTCCGTGATGCTCTTGAGAAACTCTCCAGAGCAGTGATGTTCAAAGTGTGCTCTTGGGGGCAGCAACAGCGCCATCGCCTGTGAACATGCTAGAGATGAGCCTTCTAGAGCCCCACCCGAGACCGAACCAGAAACCTAGGGAGAAGGAAGTCTTCAGTAGTCTGTTTCCACAAGCCCTGCAAGGATCTGGATGCAAGCTTGGAGAGTTCTTTCCTAGGAGAGCCACAGGAAAATGAGTTCTGTTGACTCATTCATAGTTACCCCTACCGGTTTAGCCGTTCTTTCGGGCTCAGTGCTGTGCATGCAGTACCTCACTTGATTGTCATGCACGAGGCAACAGGTTCATAGAGAAGTGACACCCCAGCTTAACCATCTAGTAAGTGGCAAAGCCAGGATAGAAACCTAGCTGGAGCTCTTCCCCCATCACCCCAGTGTAGCCTGAGTGGCTTTTAACCTTGAAGGCACATTAGAGTCAGCTGGGGAGCCTTTAAAACTCCAGAGGCTTAGCTCATACCCCAGGCCAGTTAGATCAGAATCTCTGGGGTGAGGTATTTTTTTAAAACTTCCTTAGGTTATTGCAATATGAAATCAAGGTTAAGGACAGGGCTACAAGTATAGCCAGGAGGGCAGCATAAAGCCAAATTGGCCCTCCAGGAAACCTCTGCTCAGGCACGTGGTCTGCGTGAGCTTACACCCACTTCTCCCAAGCCCATGGCCGAGCTAAAACTTTGGATCTTGGCCAGAGAGTGGAGGTTGATCTGCTGTGATCATCTCTGCCTGATGACCGCGGGGCTTTGTTTGCGGGGGGAAGACCTGTGACTTTCCTTCAGAACTTCCAGCTTCCAAAGGTGCTAGAGCTAGAAAGGGCCTCCCAGCTGCTTAGGTCAGTCATCTAGTCCAACCTCATTTTACAGAAGGGGAAGTGGAGGGGAGACACAGCTTACATGCATATTAAGTTAGGGGTTCTCACTCAGGAAGCATTCATTTAACATCCCTCTGTGACAGGCCCTGTGCTGGCCTCAGAGAATACAGAAATGACTGACTCATATATTCTTTGGGAGTTCCCAGGACAGAGGGTAGGGACAAAAATCAGGACCTCTCAAACATTTCCCCTTAAGTGTCCTTAATGGCAGGGGGCGCCTGGGTGGCTCAGTCCGTTAAGCGTCCAACTTCAGCTCAGGTCATGATCTCACGGTTCGTGGGTTCAAGCCCTGCATCGGGATCTGAGCTGACAGCTTGGACCCTGGAGGCTGCTTCAGATTCTGTGTCTCCCTCTCTCTCTGCCTCTCCCTCACTTGTGCATGCTCTCTCTCAAAAATAAATAAACATTTTTTTAAAAATTGGCAAGTGTCCTTAATGGCAGAGAAGAATGAACTGGGACAGAGAGACTGTTGAAGTTAATAACCTTGAAATTTTACTTTATATCTGTAAAATTTATATCTGCCCCACTCCTCACCAACTTTTTACTTTGAAAACTTGCAAAGAAAAATTGAAAGGTGAATATAGTGCATATCTCTGTATGCTCCACCTAGATTCAGTCATTTTTATCTGTTGCGCGCACACACACACACACACACACATATATATATATAAAACTTTGAATGACTACTGAGAGTAAGATACAGACCTCCTAATTCTTCCCTCCCAAATACTCCTAAACACTCCAGCAAGCATCTCCTAAGGATATTCTCCTGGTAACTACAGTACCATTTCCACACCTAGAAAAATTAGCAGCAAGTCCGTAATACCATCTAAGGATCATATTAAAATGTCTTCAGTATCAAAAATGTCTTTTATAGCTATTTTTTCAAATCTGGAATCGATCAGGTGCCAGGTAATCTGGCTATTCTGTCTCTCTAGTGTCTCTTACCCCTGAAAAGCCCACCCCCCTACCTTTTCCCTGGTGAAATTGACTGTTTACATGCATGTGGTCTCGTGTGCTGCTTCTTAATATAGCTCTGTTTGTTTTACCTTAATAAATGTTTTCAGCAACTGAGCACCAAGTAAAATGGGCACTGCAGGAAAATGTGCCACATTTATCTGGGCTTTGTGTCATCTCCTGTACCTGTTTTAGAAACAGATAACGCATCAGCGATTCAAGTATAATCTAATCCGGACTGTCAGAGCCAGTACCTAAGGGCTCCAGAGTTAGAGAAAGTTTTACTGAGGAACTGACATTTAATGAATCTTAAAGGAAGAACGGAACCTGGGGAGAAGAAGCAGGAGCCGGGAGCCCGGAAGTATATCTGAGATGGTGGGAAAAAACCAGGGACAGCAGCACAGATCACCAAATCGTGGGTGTGTTCAACAAGGACACACGGCACGTGGTGGTGGTACCAGCCTGCGGGGGGACTTGCAGGCAGATGAGGAAGAACTGTAGAAAGTGCGAGAGCCAGACTGCAAAGGGCTCCGAAGGCTAGGGTGGCAGCTTTGGGGCTCGTTCTGTGGAAAGGAAGCCAGCCACAGGAGGACAGCCCCGCCTGGGGGTGCTTTCGGTTCTGGGTACGCTCTCCCGAGATCATTGAGAGGAGCCGTTGCGGGAACTAGGGGAGACAGGTCACTGGCTTTGTACGGCCAATGGCTACACTGGAAAAGAGAAAAAACGCTCTCCTGGGAGGCTTCGAAGCGCGGAGCCAAGGCGAAGCGGAATTTAGGAGGCAGATTTGCACTCAACAGAAAAAGCAACTGAATCAGAGCTGCCCACGGATGGAAGGATAGAGAGTTCCTCCCCTCTGGGGGTGTGTGCAAGTGGAAGCGGGGCGACCATGTGGCAGAGTGGCTGTGTTGTCTTGATTCAGAGGGCCCAAGCAGCTCATAGAATCCCAGGGGGAGTATATCACAAAATCCCTATAAGCGTGTCCTGCCCCCAGAGATCATCTTTGAGCTGGGCTGGGGGCAGGGGAGGCCTGATTCAGACCCAGGTGGTCTGCACCGTAGCCTCAGGGCTGTGCGATCCAACCCTTTCTCAGCTCCACTGTCCCCTGATTATAGATGCCGTTTGCCACAGGCTCTAAGACGGTAATTTTAGGATTCAGTGAATTGTTTTCTGTGGAAGGTCGCCTGAGTGAGGGCTTACGGAAAATGATAAGGGGTGGGGACCAGCAAGGGACTGGGAATGCTGTTGGGACCTGGGGGCCTTGCCGGAGGCCTGAGGCAGCTAACCCCGCCTGTCTGCCTATCCCCAGGTGGCCTCAGGACAAGCCTCGTGTATAATGAAGGCCCAGCGAAGCGTGGGGCTGATTGGAGGGGCCATCTCACAAGGTCCCCAGCTTGACTGGCCTGAGGGCAGACTAACAGAAAGCCGTGTGGCCACCAAGGGCTAGTGGAAAGGGAGATTTGTCTTAGCTGTCAGCATTTGCTGTGCTAGGGACTCGGGATCCCAGAACCCCAGACAAGGAGACTCAACGTTCTCTGAGCGGTTTGGCGTTTCCTGACCTAGACCCTAGACCCTGCCCGGTTCTAGCCTATTTCTTTTCTCCCAGCCATTCCTTCTTATCAGAGTTATTTTTTTCCTTTTAAGATTTGCTCTACAACTGAGATTTTGAAGCAAGTTGGTTGGAGAGGAGGGGAGGCAGTAAGGAGGCAATAGGAAGTAAAACGAATGTGCAGAAGTTAAAGAAAAGAAGGGGTCACAGTTCCTGAAACACCCCTCGCTGTTAGATGCTTCTGTGTCTGCAGTTCTTTTTCTGTCTGGCAACCTATATTTCAGTCAGCATCATCTTGGCTCTGAAGAGGGGCATCTGGGTGGCTCAGTTGGTTGAGTGTCTGACTTCAGATCAGATCATGATCTCACAGTTCATGAGTTCAAGCCCCATCTTTGCTCTGAAGTTTTCCATCACTACCTAATCCTAAGCAGTGTTAACCATTCTTTCCACCGTGCTTGCAGGTGCTTGGCCCCTCTGTGCACTGCTAGTAACTCCCTGTTTACATGTCCTGCCTCGGCCACACTCAGATGTCATCAGGGACCAGAGAGGGCAGGCAAATGGGTGAAGGCGCTGGGTTTAAGAAAATAAGCAACGGGGGCGCCTGGCCAGCTCAGTGGGTAAAACGTGCGACTCTTGATCATGGGGTTGTAAGTTCGAGCCCCACTATGTATATAGAGATTACTTTAAAAAAAAAAAAAAAGGAAAGAAAGTAAAGAAAAAAGAAATGGTAGACAATGTCACACTGTTGGCCAGTGTGCTAACCCCCAAAAGCCATTATCCCGAGAATTCTTGGGATATTCTATTCATTTTTTTTTAATGTTTATTTCTGAGAGACAGAGCACGAGCGGGGGAGGGGCAGAGAGAGAGACACTGAATCCAAAACAGCCTCCAGGCTCTGAGCTGTCAGCGCAGAACCTGACGCGGGGCTCTAACCCACGAGTTGTGAGACCACGACCTGAGCTGAAGTCAGACGCTTAACCAACTGAGCCACCCAGGCGCCCCTATCCTATTCATTTTTGATTCCAGAGCTACTGGCTCAGTGCCCGGCACAGGAACGGAACTGACCTGTAGATCTTGACATCCAGCTCTGACCTTAACATGCTACGTGACCTTGCGGAACTCATACCAACCTTTCTGCCCTTCAGGTTCTCCCCTTCTTTATCTCTCGCCTCTTCAAAAAAGACCCCCTGGAGAGGCGCCTGGGTGGATTAGTCGGTTAAGCGTCTGACTTTCGCTTAGGTCATGATCTCGCGGTTCGTGGGTTCGAGCCCCGCGTCGGGCTCTGTGCTGACTGCCCGCTCAGAGCCTGGAGCCTATTTCAGTCTGTGACTCCCTCTCTCTCTGACCCTCCCCTGCTCATGCTGTCTCTCTCTCTCTTCTAGAAATAAATAAAAATATTTAAAAAAAAAAAACAGAGCCCCTGGAGATCATTTAGGCCAGTAGTGTTCCCATGCTGCCCCTGAGAAACCTGGATGGAGGTGCTAATTTGGAGGCCTTCACAGGAGGTGAGGGCAGACCCAGAGAGCAAGCCACCATTCTTTCCCCCAAAGAGCAGTTCCACGTGTTTTGTTTTAGAAGTGTATGATTTGTTTTGAAGAAAAGGTTCTGCTGTTAAAAAAAGAAAGTTGGGGGGCATCCGGGTGGCTCAGTCTGTTGAGTATCCGACTCAGATCATGATCTTGAGGCTGTGAGATCCATCCCTGTTGGGCTCTGCGCTGAGCATGGAGCCTGCTTAAGATTCTTTCTTTCCCTCCCTCTCCTTCTCTTCCCTGCTCATGCTCGCTCACTCTGTCTGTCAAAATTAATGAACTTTTTTTAAAAAAGAAAGAAAAGTTTGAAAAACATAAGGAAAGCAATCGGAATGTTATAGGCAAAGTGGTTCTGCCCGGGTTCAAATCTTGTTTCTGCCATCTCCGTGTTACACGATCCTGGGCAGGTGATCTAACCTCTCTGAGCCTCAGTTTCCTCATCTGGAAAAAAAAAAAAAGGGGGTGATGATAATGGTACCTACCTCAGAGGTGTGCTGGGAGGTTTCATGAGTTAATGCATAGAAATTGCCCTGAACAGTATCGAATGCTTAAGAGATGTTAGCTGTCGTTCGATGATATAAAACATATTCGGTCTTTGTCCCCGTTCCTGGCACAGAGCTCCGAAAATTCTGGAAATTTCCTCAGTGACAGGATTGTCTTTTGTTATTTGTGAGTTCCCTTTGATCAGATCTGTGTTTATTCTAATGAGATGACTTAGGATGGGACCCCCTCTTCCCCGACATAGACTCAGGATGGAGCTGGTCACCAGAAAGATCAAGTGATTAGAGTGGAAACTTTCAGCCCCCGCAAACCAGGAGGCCTGGAGACTGGGCTCTAATCTCTTGAGCACTGAGGTCCAGAGCGTCTCCCAGGTTGGTGAACCTGCTAGCAGCGTGGCGTTGCCCCCTCCCCCCCACCAACTCCACAGGGACAGAAGTGTCCAGGACCCTTCCAGACATTGCCTTCTGTACCTCTTCATCTGGCTGTTCATTTGTGTCCTTTCTAAGAAACCAGTAAAGGTAAGTAAAGTACCTTCCTGAGCTCTGTGAGCTGTTCACAGGCACATTATCGAACCTAAGGAGGGGGTCATGGGGGCCCCCGACTTAGAGCTGGTCCGTCACAAGCAGGGGTGACCACAGACTCACAGCTGGCATCTGAAGCGCAGACGGTCCTGTGGGACTGACCCTTAAGCTGGGGGTGTGCACTCATTCTGGGTAGTTAATGTCAGAACCGCGGTGAATTGTGGGGACAATCGGCCAGTGTTGGAGAACTGGTGGGTGTCAGAAAATATGCCAGAAACTATCATTAGCGAGCCCGTTCCGTCCTCTAATGTGGAAGAAGGAGAAATTAATAGGTTTCACATTTCGGCCATCTTAGGACTGAACTTTCTCCGAAGCTTTCCATGCCAGCCCTCAGAGGGGCCGTGGTGGAAGATTCAGACCCTGTGTCCACTTGGTTCAGGGCAAAGGAGAAACTCCTTACCATCTCATAAATCCCATGCCTTCAGCACCAACTCCCCTGCCTCTCTCCGGGGCTGACCATGACTCTGCCTCCTCACGCAGGAAGCGTGGGTTTGCTCTGAATCATCCCTGCCCTTTATTTCTAAATCCTGCTTCGTTTGCCCCACAGTCTTTCCCTACTTAAAGGGTTAGTCATCCCTCGGGCCGGTTATGACAAGCCCCTCCGGACGTCATCCCCAGCTCCTAACCCCCAGACTTCTTTCAAAGCTGTTTCTGGCAGTTCCTACAATTAGATCGCCTTCCCCCTTAGAACCCTGGGCTCACAGGTGGTAAAGAGGGCACAAGGTACGCTGAAGCCCGCGGCCAGGAAGATCATTCATTTACCACGTATTCACTGCCTCCCAATGTGATCCAAGCCCCGGGGAATGCAGAGATAATTTATGACACAGTTGCTATCCACATAGAGCACACAGTCCATTGGGGAAAACCAGCGAAATCAGACAGGTACAGTAAATCCCAGTAAAAGCTCTAATGGAGGTAGCACAGACTACTGCCAGCTCCAAGGTGAGGCACCACTCCAGACCACAAGGGCGGGTCACAGCCCCAGCAGAACCCACTGTTAGTAGAAGGATTGGATGAGATAATATACGCCCAGTGCCTGGCTCAGAGTAAGCACTTGATAAGCTATTGCCATGATTGTTATTATTACCGATTGGCATTGTTAGAGTCACAGAGGGAACGGGCAGAGGCTCTGTCTGGAAGAGGTTCCAGAGAGGGTCTGCTCGAAGAGCCGTTACATCTGGGCCACGGCTTCGTGGGGCTAGTTCGTATTCTTTTGTGGGAAACGGACTCTTTGAAGAATCTGATGAAAGCTGTAGGGCCTCTCCCCCAGAAAAAGGCACAGCTGCTCACACGAAGCTTTGCATATTATATCAGCGACTTCACAGCCTCCTGGAAGCCTAGTCACAAAACCTGGTTGGACACAGCTGTCACTCGCCAAGGCTAAGAAAAAGTTCCCACTGTTACCTTATTTTATTATTCCAAGGGAAAACCTCAGCACATGCACTTTCAACTCTACGAATATCCTGTGTGTGTGTTTTGTTTATTTTTGAGAGAGAGAGTGTGCACAAGCGGGGGAGGGGCAGAGAGAGAGAGAGGGAGACACAGAATCTGAAGCAGGCTCCAGGCTCTGAGCTGTCAGCACAGCACCTGACGTGGGGCTCGAACTCGTGCATTGTGAGATTGTGACCTGAGCTGAAGTCCGATGCTTAACTCTCAACCGACTGAGCCACCCAGGCGCCCGCCTGTATCCTGTGTGTTTGAAAATACCAAGCGTTAACGCTGAGGGATGGCTGGGGGAGGGGGGCCAAGAAGAGACCATTTTAGTAGTCCAGGGAGAAGAGGGGGCTGGCCCCTGGCTGTTCGGGCCCAGAACCATGGGTCTGAATCCGTATCATTCAGGATCAGGGTCAGGAGCGCTGGCTAGAATGAAGGAGACCGGAAGAATTGGCAACATTCTGTTCCTTCCTCCAGAACACGGTTTCTCCACTCCTCTGCCTCTCCTTCCCTCCTACTGTCTTCTCAACATCAACGTCATTTCCTCAGGGAGGCCCTTCCTGGTCTCCACACCTGGATTGTGCCCCCTTCTTCTCTCTTTTCCTCTTTATTGTCCTTTAAAGCCCTCATCAGAATCTGTCATTATGTATTTGTATGTTTCTTGTACTGACAATCCCTCATTGCATGGTTTTCCTCGCTGAGCACAGAGACTGGTTCATCCCCTTTCATGCCCAGGGGCGCTCCTAGCACATAGTAGGTATTTCAGAGATATTAGCTGAAGGTACTGTTCACAGAATGGTCAGATGGGATAGAGAAGCCCAGAGGAGGCCACAGGGATTCCCACCCGAGTGATCCTAACCTCCAAGATGACTCAGAAGTTAGGAGCGAGGCAGGGGGGATCACATGAACTTGGCATGTGTCTGGAAGTTCGAGTGCTTTTCTGAGTGTCTTGAAGAAGGCAGACTTCTGCTTTCTGACTCCTTCCGCTCACTGCAGCCTCGGTTAGGGGTGGGCCACAGCCCCCTGCCCGACGTGTCTCTCTCTGCCTCTCTGCCATCAGGCATCTCACCCACATGCGTTTGGGAGCTTGTCTGTCCCTGGATTGGGAAGTTCAGTGGGTTCTGGAACAGCGCTGCCTGCTCATCTCTGGATCCCAGGCGCCCCCAGGGGTGTGTATGCAGTCCTGGCTCAGTAAATGCCAGTAGAAGGAAAGAGGGAAGGACGAAAATGTGACCAGACACTCCGGAGGGAGGCTGCGATGAGGAGCATATCTGGGAACCAGAGTGGCAGGAGAGTACCACAGCTGGAAACCCGGGGGGGTTGGGGGGGGGTCCTACAGACAGGGCGGAGAGAGGGGTGCTCCAGCACTCTCAGGAGGCCAGGCACAGGGCTAAGTGCTTTATTCATACAACTGCTTTTCACCTTGGCAACTCTGAAGCACACGTTATTCCCACTTCGCTAAGAAAGCTGAGGCCCAGAGAGGTGGCGTGACTCGCCCAAGGTCACACAGCCCATGGGCCGGGAAGTCCGAGTTCGACCCGGGGTCGTCAGCAGCCCCCAAGCCTGCACTCTTCCTCTCCCGCCCCG
>NW_027529999.1:1073621-1078321 GCF_008692635.1 Crocuta crocuta
GCCGGGCAAGCCTGGGTGGAAATGGACACCCACCTCTCTGGAGAGAGTCACCAGGAGCTGGCAAGTCCTGGGCCAGTCTGACAAACTGGGTGCTGGCCGCCCTCTCTGCTTTGGCTGTGGCCATTGCGGCTGCGGGCGCCCCCCATCAGTCATCAGTCGCACCTCAGTGCCATGGGTGGGGACCGCCAGACCAGCCCTTCTGCCTGGGCACCAGCGGGGATACTTGGGTGCCCTGGGTGGAGAGGGGAGCCTCTGGGGAAACCATGCCGAGCCCCAGCTTAGGCAACTCAACGTTCTCCTCTGAGGGAGGCCAGTGGAGTGAATCTGGGGGCTCAAGAGGCCTGGGTCTGGTCTTGCATTCAGGCCCTGGCAGGTGAATTTGGGAAGCGGGTTAAGGAGCGGCCAGGGTCTCCTGCCTCATCCTAGAGCTCAGGCCTGACAACTGGGAGGTTCTGAAGCTGTGTTGAGCCTCTAGGCGGAGGTGCATGGGGACCTCCAGGGGCAGGAGTCCAGGCAGGGTGTGAGGTGGAGGAATCTGAGCCTCACGGATGCCTCACCCCACGATCGCCCACGTGCACTGACAACGGTTCCGGCTGATGTTTGAGTCCGGAGTCACAGACCTCCTCATACATCTTGCTTCTCTCCTCCTGGGGACGACAGCCCCAAACTTGCGGGCCACAGACTTACCCTCTTGGGTAGTGGTAGAAACAGCCAGACCCTGAAGGTAGAAGCCCTGCTTCCTACTGTGGGACTCAGGGCAAGCGACTTCCCTCCTCCGGGCCACCTTGGTCTGCCTGTCTGTAAATTGCCCATCCTTGAGGGTTGGTGGAGGGGGGCTTAATTCAAATCAGGTAGAGTGGAAACTCCAGAAGGGCAGAGATGATCTGTTTCTTTCCCTGCTAAGCCCCAGCAGGGCCTGGCCATTAGTATTTGGAAAATAAATGAACGAATCAGGTATTTGGTAACACCTGGCTCTCAGTAGAAACCCCGTTCTTTATATACTTGGAGGACCGTACAGTGCCAAGGAGTGATGCAACTTTTCAGAGAATTTTTTTTGTTTCCTGTGTATTAAGTTTTAAATTTTAAACTAGGACTTTTTTATGCTTGAAGAAAAGTAACATACATATATTGTAAAAATGAGTCCATCAGTAATCGAACGGCAGAACTTAAACGTACATTCGCTTCTATGCCTGGTCCCCCAACCCCGAAGATAAGCACTGCTGGCAGCCTGCCCCATGCTCGTTCTCTGCTGCTAATGCAGCTGCCCGTGGTTAGCTTTGGGGAGCATTTACTGGGTGCTGGGCTCTCTCGTAAAGCCCTTTTCCACGTATTAACTCATTTAATCCTCGTATGATCCTATAAAATAACCTGCCCGAAGTTCTACAGGTAGGCGTCAGGCTTTGAAGCCCGCATTCTCTGTTGCCTTCTTAATTTATTTTTTTATTTTTTTTTAAGGTTTGTATTTATTTCTAGAGAGAGAGAGACAGCGTGAGCAGGGGAGGGTCAGAGAGAGAGGGAGTCACAGACCGAAACAGGCTCCAGGCTCTGAGCTGGCAGTCAGCACAGAGCCCGACGCGGGGCTCGAACCCACGAACCGCGTGATCATGACCTAAGCGAAAGTCGGACGCTTAACCGACTAAGCCACCCAGGCGCCCCTTTTGCCTTCTTAATTTAAAAATAAGTAGCTCTGGCCCAGAGCAATCAGGGGTCCCTTGGGAGATCCTTCCTGTTCTCGGCCTCCAGAGCTTTCTCTTCCAGCTAACCCCACCCTTCCACTCAGAGAATTGGCCAGCATAAGGCCTCTGGAAGGAGGCAAGACCTGGGTGGGACGCTGACTCTAATACATTTTGGCTGGGTGACTTCGGGCAACTGGTGGGAATTAACGTGAGATAATTTGGAGGGAGGGGGGTGCTCCAGGAAGGGACTTGGAGCTCGATCCCTTGCCTCTGTTGCTCTGCCTGGATTGCAGAGCGGGACCCTTCAGCTGTCACGAGATCCCAAGAGCCTCTGCTGCCTGGCGGCTTCTGCCGCGTACTCCTGGATGCTGGAATCCACCAGCCTGACATCATCCCAGAGAGAACGGAGCCTGTTTTCTCATCCCGTGGAAAGGGGCCGAGAAGGAAAAGGCTGTGAAATGTTTCTCAGCTCAGTTTTTCTCTTTGGAACGGGGTTTGATCGTTAGTATAAGACAGGCTGGTTCTAAACACTCTTCTAGTTGGGATAGACCTGCTTTGGGTGAGGGAGAGTAGGGTGAGAGTGTACTGGAGAGTAGGAGGAGCCAGTGGGGGCTGGACCGTCCAGATGGACAAGTGCAGGCACAGGGCTCTGGAGTTGGATCTGAGAGGCCTGGGTTCGAGTCCTGGCGTTGTCACTTCCTAGCCGTGTGATCTTAGGCAAGTTGCTTACCCTCTCTGAGCCGCAATGCTGTCATCTGCAAAACAGAGATAATGTAAACAGTTCCCTATTCTCAGGGTCGTTGTGAAGAGTAAACACATATAACGAACTTAGCGCTGTGCCAGGCACAATAAACTATAGCTTCTTACAGTCCTCATAATAATATATACCATGGGCTGCTTTCCTGGAATTGTGGCCCAAACATATCTGGGTTCCCCCTCCCCCGGCCACATACACTTACTTCCTTTGTGGGAAGCAGCAGGTAGCAGAGGCAGAAGGCTTGGATTCAAGTACACCTCCGCCACTGACATCCTGTGAACTCGGACGAGTCTTCTTCCCACTGCAAGCTTTGGTTTTTCCATCTGTAAAATGGGAAGCAGCCGTGGTCTGTGTCTCTGAGAGTCCCACCAGTTCTACTCATCTGGGACCGTGGGACTGGCTGGACTGGAGGTTTCAGGGCGCCTCCATCTGGTGCGGTTCTGCAGAACATCTTGGGTCACTTCCCTTCCTGAATTCTACTTGGTGTATCATCTTTTTTTTTTTTTTATGTTTATTTACTTATTTTGAGAGAGAGAGAGAGAATGCGCATGCACGCACACATACACTCATGCGGGGGGAGGGGCAGAGAGAGAGGTAGAAAATCCCAAGCAGGCTCCTCTCTGTCAGCACAGAGTCCCACACTGGGCTTGAACCCACGAACCATGAGATCATGACCTGAGCAGAAATCAAGAGTCAGACGCTCAACCGACCGAGCCACCCAGGCACGCCTACTTAGTGTATCATCCTGACCTTTTTTTGTTTTTTAAAGTTTATTTATCTATTTTGAGAGAGGCAGAGACAGCATGAGTAAGGCAGGGGCAGAGAGAGAGGCAGAGAATCCCAAGCAGGCTCTGCACTTCGAGCACAGAGCCGGATGTGGGGCTCAAACCCACTAAACCGTGAGCTCCGACCTGAGCAGAAACCAAGAGTTGGTCGCTTACCCCGACCGGGCCTCCCAGGGGGCCCGCATCTTGACCTTCTGAATGCTGTTCACTCCCTGAGTTTTATGTGCTTCTCGTTTCCCTCCCTTTGCCCCACTCCTGCCCTTCATTCCAGATCCACCCTTCCTGAAACCTTACAGGCCACTCTGTTCTTCCTGTAAGATGAACCAAGGAGATTTGCCCAAGGGACTCCTCGTCAGTTTCTTCATCATCATTATCATTCCCATTTCTGGAGTCCTGTGCTAAGCACTTTATATGCATTACCTCATTTAACCAAACGAGCTTACATATGTAGAGTGTTTGGCAAAGTGCCTGGTGCATGTTAAATGATCGATAAACGTCAGCTTTTTACTGTCTTTATCCACATTGTTATTCCACACAGCGGGATGGATGTGCTCACTATCCCCTATTTCAGATGGGGAAACTGAGGCTCAGGAAGGTGACCTGAGGTCTTGAAGCTAGCCGGTGGCACGCACTCTCCTGCCTGAGCGGAGAGCCACCCTCTCTGCCTGCACCTGTCAGCTGCTCGTGTTTATACAGCATGTGGCCTCAGATCTCTTCACTGCCTCAGGCCTCAGTTTCCTCATCTGAACATGGTAACATTTCAGTGGGATCATGCACGTGACTGGCACCGCGAGCCAGCAAGTGCCCAGTAATACATCACTGCCAGGCTTGTTCTCGGTCCCGGCTCTGGGTGACCTTGGACACCTGCATTCACTCCTCTGGACTTTCGTTTCTTCCTCCCGCAAAGAGAAAGAGTCTGCCCTCCCCCGCCCCCCACCACCGACCTTGCGGGGTCAGAGAGAAGGGGTTAGCCAGGTGCCATGCACATAGTAGGTATTCAGAAAAAAACGTTTCATGCTTTTCCCTTCTGGAAAGCTCTTCTTGCTGGAAGGTGGTGGGTGAGGGGGAAAATATGTAGCTTCCTGCTGAGCTGGGAGTAATGGTGTGAAACGTGGTCAACCTGATTGATGTCGTTATTAGCCATAGTGATGGTGGAGACTGGAGGGAGCTGGGCTCCCGCGGGGGCCTGCGCTTTGAAGCAGCAGCATCTGCAGGCCAGCGGCTTCCTGGGGAGGGTCTGCTCTGCTCTAGGCACCTCGGGTCCTCGGGCCAGGCTTTGGAGTCAGGAGCACAGGCTCGGCCAGGCCACTGACTCTCTTTGTTCCTCGTTCCCCTTTGCACCACTGCGCAGGGGGTAGTCAGGTAGTCCCTTCTGCAGATGGACAGACTGAGGCCAAACAACCCTGAAGACCTTTATGAGGCAGGTAGAGCAATGTGGAGTGGAGAAGAGGGCTGGAAGGGGGGGAGGGGGGCGGGACAGGG
>NW_027529999.1:1078363-1083648 GCF_008692635.1 Crocuta crocuta
CCCTGGCCTGGCTCCTTTGCAGGGGTGGGTGGGTGCAAGTTTTTGAGATAAGCGCCCCATCCATGGCAGCTGCTCTGAGATCTAGCAGAGGGGTCAGGAGCACTATCTCTTGGGTCAGAGAGCCATCGCTGCCTTGCTTTGTGACTGCCAGCGAGTCCCTTACCCTCTTTGAGCCTCTGCCTCTGTCCTATGAAGCAGTCAGAACATCAGCTCCTACCCCGGGGCAGTTTGGGGGATCGGTGAGAAGGTGCCTGGCCCAGGGCCTTGCTCCCTATGGCTAGCTGTTATTTGCCTCCAAACTTGGGCCACGGCAGCCCCCATCTCTGCCTGGATTAGAGATTTTAGCGGTCAGGGTCATTTCCATAAACTCTTCAAGTCTTAGCTTCGTTATGTGGCAAATGTATGCTTTGGAGGGAAATAATGACAGCACCTACCCCTTCCTTTGGTTCCGTGTCTCCTGTGAGCCAGGCACTGTGTTAAGCACTTCACCTTCCCAGTCCCTTGTGACTCTGAATTATCCACGGCCACACAGATAGCAGGGACAGCATGAGCATTGAAACCCAGACCTGGGATCCCGCCGGCCTGCCCCACTGCTCCCCCATAGGACGTGAGGATGCCGGGCGTGGGCGCAGGGGGAGAACTTGGAATCCTGCCTCAGCCATTCGGGCTTGTGACTAAGGGGCCAGACCTTCTGAGCAGCTTGCCCCCCATTTCTACTCACCCCAAGGCCTGTGCTGAGTGTAAGGTTGCTACAAGGCAGGGTGAGGGGACGTTATCCAGAGAAGACATTAACTTGTATTGAAGACCTGTGAGCCCTCAGGCGCAGGTTTGGTTTTTATGCCCATTTCCTGATGGGCATACTGAGGCCTGATGTGAAGTGACTTGTCACCAAGGAAACAGAAGATACAGTCTGGGCCTTGGATGAGTAATCAAGGGAGAAAGACATGAGAATGCTTGTAAAATCTGGACCAAGCAGAGATGGTCAGCATGATCACTGACATCTCTTCTCTCCTCCGGCTTCAGGGGCGCGTGGGTGCTGAGTGAGTTGAGACCAGAGATGGGATTTTTGTTTTGGGTTTTTCTTTTTATTTCTTTTTTTTTTAAACATCTTCTAATGGTTTTTTGGTTGTTGTTGTTGTTTTTAAATTTATTTCTGAGAGAGAGAGAGAGAGAGACAGCGTGAGCAGGAGGGGATCAGAGAGTGAGGGAGACACAGAATCCGAAGCAGGCTCCAGGCTCTGAGCTGGTTGTCAGCACAGAACCCGCCGTGGGGCTCGAACCCACGAATCGTGAGATCATGACCTGAGCCGAAGTCGGACGCTTAACCGACTGAGCCACCCAGGCGCCCCTTTTTATTTTTTTTTAAGCAGCCTCGATGCTTAATGTGGGGCTCGAACTCACAACCCTGAAATCAAGAGTCTCATGGTCCACCTTATGAGCCATCCGGGCGTCCCAAGATGTGCTTTTCATTTTATTTATTCATTATTTATTAATTAATTTATTTATTAAAAACTTTTTTAAATGTTTATTTATTTTTGAGAGAGAGAGGACAGAGTGAGAGTGGAGGAGAGGCGGAGAGAGGGAGACAGAATCCAATGGAGGCTCCAGGCTCTGAGTGGTCAGCACAGAGCCTAAGGCAGGGCTCAGACTCATAGACCATGAGATCATGACCTGAGCTGAAGTCAGACGCTTAACTGACTAAGCCATCCAGGTGCCCCTTATTTATTTTTTTAAATGTTCATTTATTTTTGAGAGACAGAGAGAGAGACAGAGAGCGTATGAGCAGGGGAGGGTCAGAGAGAGAGGGACACACAGAATCGGAAGCAGGCTCCAGGCTCTGAGCTGTCGGCACAGAGCCCAGCATAGGGTTCGAAGGGCAAGATCATGACCTGAGCCAAAGTCGGACTCTCAGCGGACTGAGCTACCCAGGCACCCCTGAGATGTGCTTTCTAAAAGCTAGTTCCTGGGGCTCCTGGGTGGCTTAGTCGGTTAAGCGTCCGACTTTCGCTTAGGTCATGATCTCGCGGTTTGTGGGTTCGAGCCCCGCGTCGGGCTCAGTGCTGACTGCCAGCTCAGAGCCNAAATTTAAAAAATGTTAAAAATAAATAAATAAATAAATAAAATAAAATAAAAGCTAGTTCCAGGGACCCCTGGGTGACCCAGTCAGTTGAGTGTCTGACTGCGGCTCAGGTCACCATCTCTTGGTTTGTGGATTTGAGCCCCGCATCGAGCTCTCTGCTGTCAGTGCAGTCTGCTTCAGATCCTTTGTCCCTTCCCTCTCTGCCCCTCCCCCACCCGCACGGGCTGTCTCTAAAAAATAAATAAACATCCAAAAAAAATTTTTTTAAAGCTCGTTCCAGGCCACAGGGGATGGAGCCAGTTTTGGTCAGAGAGAGCGCAGTGCAGTGCCCTCAGCCCTCTGGCCTTGACCTAGAGAGGGAGAGGGCAGGTGAATCAAGTCCCTTCTGCCAGTGAGCACTGAGATTTTAGAAGCGCTATTAGCGTGGCTGTGGGCTTGACCGCGTTACCCAGCCTCCTGGCCTCTGCCACTCAAAGCAGCTGATGAGCCAGAGGCAGAGAGGTCAAAAGGGAAGACCTTGGGCTTTGGGGTCAGGCTGGGCATTGACTTCCATCTCTGCCTCTTTGTAGCCGGTGACCTCGGGCAAGACACTTAACCTCTCTGAGCTTGCACCTGCACTTCTCTCAATCAGGATAATAATCTGCCTCAGAGAGTGGCCAGGAGTCTCCTTTGAGATACAATGTGCAGAGTGGCGCTCACAGTGGGGTCACACCCTTTAATGCTCCAGAAAGGAAATGGCATGTTCTAGGAATCTAAATACTGTGTTGTACGGGCCATGTCCCCTCTTGAATCAGTAGAAGACATAGGTGAAGCAGAAGTTCTGCTAAGCCTATGTGGCCTTGGCCTTACTGTTCCTCAGTCTTCTCTTCTAGAAAATGGGAATGGTAATAGCCCACCATCACAGGATGGCCTGAGATAATGCAGAGAGAGCGCCAGGCTCTCGGAGGGGAGCAGACAGGAAGGTGGCTGCTCTGTAAAGGGAGAAGCTGGACCCACCATCTAAGAGGACCTCTCCAGCTCTGGGTTAGCAATGAGCTCCATCCTTTCCCAGGGAGAGACCAGACTTGCTGCTGCACCAGCCCGTCATGCCGCAGGGCAGTGGCAATGACGTGAGAATCGGACTCCGGGCAGAGGACACTTCTGCCTCGAGTGGCCTGCCCAAGGCTTAACGTAGGGGTCAGGCCGTCGGGGGCTCCCGTGACCTCTCCTTCCCTCGCCTTCTGTTTGAATGAGCATCCATGCCATCCCCATCCCACGTGCCCACATGGCATATTTGGTTGTGGACTCAAGTCTCAGACCACAGAGGTTCAAAAGCAGGAGGCTCTGACCCATCACTAACCCCGGGCCACTGGAGGTCAGCTTCTTAAACTCCAGAAAAACCAAATCCCCTTGGGTCAGAGAGTGAGAATCGCCACCAGCTAACCCTACCCCGAGCTGTCTTCGGCAAATATTTATGAAGCAGCCACAAAGGGCCGGGCATAATTCCTGGTGCGCAGTCACCCTGTGGTACAGAATGCGCCCTCTGCTGCCTTTGAGCTGGCCCTGCCCTTCTCTGGGCCTCATTTTCTCCAGTCCGTGAATCCGGGAACTGGAGAGGAGATTGCTGAACTCTATCCAGTGGTTTTCAAGGTACCTACGGACACTCTCTGGCGGTGACTGTCCCTGGCAGGGATTAAGAATTTGTATGTAAGTTGGATGACCCCTTGGACGTGTGTTGGACCTGATGACTCCAGGTCTCTTGGAAACCACCAGATGCTGGTTCGAGGCCCTGAGAGGGCAGTGGCAATAGCATAAAATGGTATCTATTAGGAATAATGAAAATCTTGTGGGCATTTTTGTGCTCCTACCATGTTCCTTTGCCTTAAGTATTGCTCCCCCCCTGCCCCCCGCAAAGCTGTCCCAAATCACAGGGCCTGGCTGAGCTCCTGACACAGGAAGTGGAGGGGAAGGGGAGTCTGTAGGCTGTTTCCCACCATGTCCACTCTGGCTACCCCTTGTACTAGAAAGGGAGGCGGCTCTGGGATTTTCAGGGTAGTGATGGCTCCTAAGCCTCTTTTTTTTTGAGGGGGGGGGTAGGTTCTGCAGCCCCTGCCTGAACCAGAGATGTGGGTTTTCAATTACACAATTAAATGCACAATTAGGCATAATTACCAGTGCTCAGAGCCCGAGACTGCTCATAATAGGCGTGTAATCTACTGCAGCCTCTGTTTATACTACTCAGTGCGCTCCCTAATGATGCCAAGATGCCTTCACACTGCACTGTTGCCATGGAAACGAGCCCGCCGCCGCCACCACGCAGGGCTGACAAATGGTGTTCCAGTCCCGGGCCCCTGGATTGTGTCTGAGGCCTCCTCTGCCAGCCGCGGAGTGAAGGGGCTGGCGGGGTGGGGCAGGAAGGTGGGTCACCCTCCCTGCCCTCTGACACACCCCACTGGTTGGACCCAGCCTTGGAGCCAGCAGGGAAGGCAGGAGAAGGGAGCATCAGGCGTCCCCTCCCCACCCCCATCAGGGTGCTCAAGCCTTGAGCAGGGTGGCCCAGGTGCTGGGAAGGGTCCCGTGGTGATCCGTTCAAGCTGAGGTGGTGTGAACAGGGGGTGCTGTATACAGCTAGCTCCCACACGGCCCGGCTCTGCCCTGAGCCCACTCCGTGACCTTGGACTAGTCCTTGCCCCTCTCTGGGGCTGTTTCCCCATATGGGAAACGGACCGCAGGGTCTCTGCATGCATGTCATCTAATAGGGAGGTTTCTGAACACTTCGGCCACGCCGCCTACCCTTGTGACTAACTGTGCTGCCTGTAGGAGCACACCCCCCTTGTGCCACCCTGGCGTGGTAGACACATCATCCCGGCGTCACAGAAGCAGAATCTGAAGCCACGAGCACTTCTGTCAGGCCACAACAGAGCTGGGATTCAAATCCAGGCAGTCGGGCCCCCAAGGCTCCCCTCTTGCCTCACGTACGTCCTCCCGTCCCCCTCGAAGCAGCCCCAAGGGTGGACCCTTGCATTCCTATTTCCTAGATGCAGGGCTCCGCAGCTCAGAGAGCTAAGGTCACTTGCCCGAAGTCACACAGCAAAGGCAGCGGCCCAGTAGCTTCTGGCAGATGCCAAAAGCCTGGATTCCTAGCTTTGGCTCCTTAGGGGAAAAGTCGTGAAGGACTAGAAAGATTTCCTTCCACAAGCACACACACAGCTCCCCGCCCCCCCCC
>NW_027529999.1:1083709-1091768 GCF_008692635.1 Crocuta crocuta
ACATTGTCCCCACCTGTCCCCAGCTGCTGAGGAGGGATGGAGCCCTGGCGTCCCTCAGACCCAGCACTTTGCTTTGACCTTGAAAGAAATCTTGTCCTAGCTCTCCCTCCATCAAGCCACTCATCTTGGTCACTGGAAACAGAGCCTGTCTTTTATGCTCATCTTTTTCCTGCACTTCTGTTTCATTCAGTACGTCACTGCGGTCACCCGCTGTGTGCCAGCTCTAGGGGACAAGATGAACTAGACACAGCAGAGAACCAAGACTGGAGCACAGAGGCTTCGGGGTCTGATGGGCCTGGGTTCCAATTCCGTCCCTTAAGGCATGATTTGGGGCAAGTTGTTTGACCTCTCTGTGCCTTAGTTTCTTCATCTTTAATGAAGGCATCACCCTGTACTGTGCAGGTTTGTAACAGTATTAGCACTAACAGCTGCCTCTTATCAAGTGCTTACTCTGTGCCAGGCCCTCAGCTAAGGCCATTATGTAGTCTACCGTTGCCATTTAATAGATGAAACAACTGAGGCTCAAGAAGTTCGAGTGCATGGCCAGGTCTCTGAGCTGGTGCGTGGCGGTGGGGGCGTCCGGGTCTGGAGCCCTGCCCTTCCCCACCAGGGGACCCGCCAGCATGGAGATGCAAGTCTTTCTCTCACCACTTCCCTGCAGCACCAGGCTGCTGGCCGGTTCTTCTTAGGGAATGAGGCATCTAGAGGAAAGGGGAGTCTGAGGGCACCCACCCAGGTAGGGAGACTCAGGTTTGCTGGAGGCCACACTACAAGTCAGTGGCAGAGCTGGGACTGGCACCCAGAGCCACTTTAGGAGACTACTTTTTTTTTTTAATGTTTTATTCATTTTTGAGAGGCAGAGAGACAGAACACAAGCAGGGAAGGGGCAGAGAGAGAGGGAGACACAGAAACTGAAGCAGGCTCCAGGCTCTGAGCCATCAGCACAGAGCCTGATGCGAAGCTCGAACTCACGAACTGCGAGGTCATGACCAGAGCCAAAGTCAGACTCTCAACCGACTGAGCCACCCAGGCGCCCCGAGAGACTTCTTGTTACCTTCCTTCTACCCCCTGCCAGTCCTTCGGAGAGAGAGCTTTGGGGCTATAGTGTGCATGTGTGTGTGTGTTTGTACGTATGTATTCAAAACTGCACACGGCTGCATGCCCACGCATTTGTGGGGCAGACACTGGCACGTAGAGATTTGTGGATCGATAAACATCCCTTCCCGCTTCCTCCCTCTTCATTTATTCATGAACTCTGAACTCCTTGGCTCCAGAGAAACTGCCTGGAAGAAAGCAATTAGAGCATAATTAGAACCACTCCTATTATCAACTCTCAGCGGGAGGGGAAGGGGGCCTGCCGGGCCATGGGGTGGGGGTGGCCCAGGAGTTCCTTGCAGCCGCCCACTCAGCTCCTGCTCACCCCACGGAGCTCAGTCTTCCTGGAGTCGTAGGCACCGGTCCACTGGCAGCAGGGAACAAGGAGCCCATCCCTGGAGGCACTCAGGCACTTGGTAAGACTAGGAAGGAGAGCTTTCTGCTCTGCGTGCCAAGTTAGAGCAGATGATTGCCCAGTCCCTTCTGTGCTGAGCTCTTGCTGGGTGCTCCCTGCCAGGGCCTGGGCCAGGGGTTGTGGGAAAACAGAAGCCCAGCCTGGCTCCTCCTTTATAGAAAACCCCGGTATCAGATGGTAGCGAGTGAAGACCACACTGAGGATAGGAGATGTAAGTTACCTGCAGGAAGTAATTTACCAGACAGCCCTCCCTTCGCTGTCAGGTGATTAATAGTAATAATACCAGTACCGGAAGTCATTGTTAATGGGGTGTTTCTGATCCCAGAGCCACTGCTCTTCCCCACCAGGTGTCCCACCAGCAGAGAGGTCACCCGGGAGCCAGGGACAGGCTGTCTTCCCACCCATATGGTGTAGGAGCAAAGGTAATGTCTGACAGCCTCCTCTCGGAAAACCAGACTTTAGGATGTCGGTGGGGAAATGATGGGGCTAGGCAGCCCCTGGTTCCCAGAGGAGCAGGAAGACAAGGGAGGTGCTGGGCACTGTGCTTCTCCTCCTCCTCCTTCTTCAGTGTTTATTTTTGAGAGGGAGAGCACTAGCGGGGAATGAGCAGAGAGGGGGAGAGAGCATCCAAAGCGGGCCCTGGACTAACAGCACAGAGCCCGATGTGGGGCTCGAACTCACGAACCGTGAGATCATGACCTGAGCCGAAGTCAGATGCTCAACCGACTGAGCCACCCAGGCGCCCCTGGGCACTGTGTTTCTTGATTCAGATGCTTTTCCT
Organism: Crocuta crocuta; assembly: GCF_008692635.1. Taxonomy (NCBI): domain Eukaryota; kingdom Metazoa; phylum Chordata; class Mammalia; order Carnivora; family Hyaenidae; genus Crocuta; species Crocuta crocuta. The sequence goes on from NW_027529999.1 coordinate 1,086,001, forward strand.
CACTTCATGTCACAGGAACCTGAGACGGTAGATCCTGGTATCTTTGAGGTACTGCTGTGGCAGCTGAGGCTGGGGAAGCCACAGAGCCTGCCTACGACAACACAGTGCTGGCCTGTTGGACTCTAGACTCCCCGTGCCTCATGCTCTGTCAGGTTTGATGGTGTGACTTGCTCTCCCCCGAGCTTCAAGTTGGGCCTGAGTTGCTCTGAGCTCCCCTGTTGGGACTTGAGAAGCTGTTCAGTGTGCCTTTTACATCCACCTACTGGTCGAAGGTAACCCGTTGAGTACTCGTATTCCCCTTCCGTCACCCCGTGTCCACTAAAGAGAGTGAGAGGGCCCTGCCCCTGATCTGGGTCGCTGCCCTCGGGACCAGTCTCGGCACAGGAAAGTGGAGGCCTGGCAGACGAGGGTCTTGGGCCTCTTGAGAGAGGATCACCATGGATACGGGAGCCAGGGCTGTAACCAAGGAGACAGCCCCCCAGCCCTTAGGCTGTGGCAAGGAAGGTGTGGCTTTAGGAAGTGGAGGGGGAGACACTGCCACCTGGGGCCCAGATGGACAGGGAGGGGGGTGAGGAGCTAGATGCGGCCGAGGAGGACTGGGGGTCGGTGGTGCTCCCTCCCGGGAATGAGAGCGAGGTGCATGGGGACATCCTGGCCTCTTTCTATTACCCTGTCCCACCTGAGGGGAGGTTGCCGTGGTACCCCAGCTCCCCTTCGTTGTCCCTCCGTGGGATGCTGCTCCCATTTCCCCTAGTGACATGATGCTGATAGATTGACACAGGCAGCAAGTCTGTCCGGCCAGCGGAGGGCCAGCTTTCAGACAGCCCCTCACCAGCCTCCCCCAGTGACCGTGATGAAGTGCCGCTCTGGACCTCCCTCCCTCTGTGTACAGCAATCCATGGCTCCTTGTTGCCTTTAAGAAGAGGTCTAACGTGGGGCTTCTCAAACTTGAAGATGTGGCAGAATCACCTGGGAGCTTCTTAAAATACAGATTTCTGGACCTTGCCCTGAGTGTCTGATTTAGTAGGTCTAAGAGGAGGCCTGAGAATTGGCATTTCTAACAAATCCCAAGGCGCTGCTGGTGCTGCCGGTCCGGGGACCACACAGTGAGAAATACTGGCTCTAGCCAGTGGGGCACCAGGCCGCCCAGGCAGGCCCGACAACCCTAACGCCCTCCACTTCCGGTCCCTGAGCTCAGGCCACACTGATGTAAGCTCACCAGCTGCACGTACCTCGTACCACAGTGCCTTTGCGTTTGCTGTTCCGGCCTCTGTGTCTCCTCAAGATCGGCTAGCCCATCGTTTGTTCTTTGGAGCTTCTCTGGGCTCCCCACATCTGGACGTCCTTCTCCAGACTCTGGTAACACCCATTGCTGCCACTTCTGTCGTGGCAGGCGTCATGCTGTTGGGCACACGTTTCCCGCTTCCACCTTGAACCTCACGCCCTGGATGGGGAGCTTAGCGTCTGAGCTTTCTGGCCTCCGTGAATATGTGGTGTTTGATTGACCCCTGTGAGCAGGCGGAAAGCCTGGGTGAATAGTCACAAAGCTGCTTTGCCCACTCAGCCCGTCAGGGACTTACCAGCGCTCCCTCCAGGCCAGGCACGGTGCTCAGTGGTGCTAGAAGTTTTTCCTAATGTTTTATTTATTTTTGAGAGAGAGAGAGAGAGAGAGAGAGAGAGAGACCGAGCACAAGCAGGGGAGGGGCAGAGAGAGAGGGAGACACAGAATCTGAAGCAGGCTCCAGGCTCTGAGCGGTCAGCACAGAGCCTGACGCGGGGCTCGAACTTGTGAACTGTGAGATCATGACCTGAGCCGAAGTCAGATGCTTAACCGACTGAGCCCCCAGGGCACGCCTGGAGCAGAGGACTCAGTGGGTCAGTGTGGCATCGGCCAGTGTGTAAGCGAGGCCTGAGCCGGGCTTTGCCTGGGTTTCCTGGTGCTAACTTCCAAGCCCTCTTCACTCTCCCGAGCTGCTCCCGGAGCCCGGGCACCTGTGTGACCTGAGACTCTGCTTTGGGAATGTGCCTCCACCGAGGATTTCTCCACTTTGCTCCTGGCAGGCCCCGGTCCCCTGTCCTGTCAGCCCCACACTCACTTCCAGGAACTTCCGGGGCTCTTCCAGGACAGCCTGTGTGGCTGGCGTGTGTGCAGCCCCAGGCCCGAGGGATAAGGCCGGCTGTGTGTGTGTGTGTGGGGGGGGGAACAGGTGTGGATGGTGCCCACAGGTGTCCGAGGGTGTCCAGACCTGTGAGTTAGGCCCCTGTCCAGAAGGGACAGCCCTGGCCAGGGCCGGCTGGACACTGCTGTGTTCTAGCATGGAACTCGGAGACAGAGGGATTTAAAGTCACAGCCCGGCCTTCCAGACCATGACGTCTAAGAGAGAAGATAGGACATACTCTATCCGAGAGTTGGTTAGCTTGGTTTGTAACTTAACTATTTAGACCCCCGGTGCCCTCTTGGTATTCTTGCTTGGGTTCTGAAGATGCCCAAACGTTAGAGGAGGGTCTGGACTCGGGGTGGGGTGCAGGCGGAGGGCCCCAGGTGCCTGACCTGCCTCGGGCGGTGCCAGCCGCACCAGCCGGTCACTTGCCTGTCTGCTGCCCCATGAGCCATCTGAGCAGGCTGCTGTCCCCAAGCTTCCGCTCGCTGTCATCCCCGACATAGGCCACCGAGGAGACAGGGATTGCCCCCTCGAAGTGAGAGGCTGTCTGGGGCCTGGCTTGGGACTCACACTGTGGCTGCTGGCTGGGACAGGCCTGGCCTGATGGGACAGGATGGGGAGAGGGGGGCTCCATTTATCAGGGCCTGCTGTGCCCAAATGTTGGACCGACGTGATCAAGTGAACCAGGTGACGGATGGTGAGACATCCAGCCTCTGCGGTTCTCCAAGAGTGAGAGCACAGGCGGGTTCCTCAGCCCGAGCGATTTCTTCACCTGTAAATGGAGATGCTCATACGTGCCTCTCAGGGCTCCCGAGCAAACTCAACGCCAAAATCCAGGGAGAGCGCTCAACACGGCGCCTGGCACCTAGTTGATACTTAGGACACGGCCATTAGAAATCACGAGCAGTCTTTTGGAGGGTGCCCTGTCTGCAAGGCACAGAGTCACGGCTGCTAGATGGGAAGTTCCCAGGCCAGAAGCCAGAAGGCTTCCCAGAGAACAGCCCTCCAACCCTTTGTACAGATGGGTACACAGAGGCCCAGGAAGGCAATGGAACCCCATTTGTGAACTGTTAGGAAGTGGGCCAATGCCATTTCTAGAAAGGATCATGGTTGGGTGTGTGAGTCCAGACAAAAATACCTGAACAAAAATACGCTCTCCCAGGTAGGTGGAAGCAGGTGGCTCTTCTGCTTGGTCTGGGCAGCCATGGGCAAGAGTCGTAGCTAGAACCTTCCCCATGCTCTCGATGTTTGCAGGCAGGAGCTGCTGGGGAGCCATGGCAAAGGCGCCCATCCGTGGAGGACGCGCCGCTAAAAAAGATGGTCCCAGGAGATAGGACTTGACCTCCAGTCTGACACCTGGTGGCCTCAAGAAAGGGCCTCATTCTCCTCCTCTGGAAAATGGGGCTGCTGCTGCCCTGGCCAGATAGTAAATCTGTTACTCATGGACCCTGGGGCCAGGGGACCTTTCAGATCAGTATCAGCCGTGGGACCTCGTTCCTGAGGCTTCAGTTTCCCCGTGTGCAAAGCGAGGGTGACCTCAGTCTCCCCCTGGCAGGTCTCTGTGAGGAGGAAATGAATCAAGGCATATGCTACGCATCCAAGAGACACTCGACGTATAATAAGTGTTAGCTCTCATCTCTTAGTGTCACTTTGGGGATAAGATGAAATGCCACCTGTGAAGTGCTGGGCTCGGCACACGCACATAGTAGGTACTCCCCTTCCTTCCTCAAGTGAACCCCGGGGGGCCATGAGGCCCCGCCCGGTTCCCAGGGGGGCCCTCCCTCCACCCCACTTCCTGCAGACAGCAAGCACCTCTTCAGGTTCTGCCTGCAGCCTTCTGGCCCAGGGCCAGGAAGTGATTGCAGGCGGCAGCTCAGCTCCCTCCCTCCCCTCTGCTCCTCTGCCTCCCCCACCCCTTTAATCTTCCTAGCCCGCCTGGGTGTGGGGGAGGGGAGAGGGAGGAGACCAGAGGCTGCAGGTACCTGTTAAAAGCCTGGGCTCTGGGGTCAGACCTCCTGGGTTTGCTCCAGCCCTGAGAGCTCAGGCTGTCCCCTCCCCTTCCCCTCCCCCTGTACCCCCACCATAGAACGGGGATGATGGCCCATCCCTCACTCCTCACTCTACTTGTGAGAGCTAAGGGAGGTGGCACATGCAAAGTCCTTGGCACCAAGCCTGGCCCAGAGTAAGCGTGCACAAAATATCAGCCAGCATTCACACCAGCGCTGAAGTTCAGGGCCAGGCATTCTGAAGGGAAACACTTGGGCCCAGTCACCTGGGGGCGCCCTTCTCACGGTGCAGACTCTCCCAGGCCCCCAAATGACCCCTGCCCCGGCCGTCTTGGGGTGGACCAGAGCAGAGCCCCCCCCTGCAGAGCGGATAGATTACCTGAAGAGGAAGAGGGGGACAGGATGGGGTGGGGGTGACCTTCCTTCCACTCATTTATTCCTTTGAGCCACAGATGAATCGGGCACGGGCTACCTGCGGCCGGATGGGAGTAAGGGCGGGACAGAGGGAGGGATACCAGGCTGGTAGACGCCCCCCCTCACTGCTCCGAGCCTCAGTGTCCTCATCTGTCCAGTGGGGCTAATAATGCGCCATCCATGCTGGCGGCGTACATCAGTGTGAGCTGTGAAGGGCTGTCTAGATGTTGGTGGCTGCGGTGATTCTCTGCCGGAAGAAGTGGGGAAGCTGGGATCGGAGCCAAGTGGAAGGGGGACCCAGGAGCCCTGGGGAGGGGCTCCTGGCGCCCGCCACTCCCCCACCAGGCAGGCTTCCCTGCCCCGCCCGCCCTGTAGTCAAGAGGGGAAGGCAGAAGTGGCTGCTGTTGCCATAGCACTGAGGCTGGTTTTCATCATTATTTTCTTCCTGGGAGCATCCTTACAGGAGGTGCTGCTGAATAAGTCACGGAATTGGATTTTATTCCCTCCCTCCATCAGGTCACGTGAAGAGTGGCTCAGTTGGGAGAAATGACCTGTCAGCTCCTTCTAGCGCTTGACCCTCTGCAGTAGGTGTCTGACACCTCCAATATGATGCTTGACCCAGGGGAGCGCTCCAGAGGGCTTGGTGCCTCCTCTCCGGCTCCAGGCTGCTTTCCTGCTCAGCCTCTCTGACATTGCCATGTTGCATCAGGCCAGAGGATATGATAGCCTTCCCTCTGGCGTCCTGCGCCTGCTCGCTCCCCGTGCTCTAGCCACAGGGGTCGTTTCTGGACCCTTCGACTTGCCAAGCTCCCTCCCACCACAGGACCTTTGCACGTGCTTTCCCTGCTGCCTGTCCTTCCCTCCCTTCCTTACCTTGCCAGCCCCTCTTCCTTCAGTTCACTCCCTCCAGGAAGTCTTCCTTGGCCACTTCCATTATCGTTCTCATTCTTGTCACCCCTCCTTCAGACACTTAGCATAACCGTAATTTTGCTCTGTGTGCATGCATGTGGCGGGGGGGGGGGGCACGTGTGTTTGGTGTCCTCTCCTCCCCACTCTACCCCCTGAATGTAAGCTCTGTGAGGCCAAGAGCTATGTCTGACTTTTTTTTCTCCGCCTTCGTCCTCATCCTCATCCTCTTCATCTTCCTTATCTTCTTCATCTTTGTCTTTTTTTTTTTTTTTTTTTG
>NW_027529999.1:1091869-1114175 GCF_008692635.1 Crocuta crocuta
CCTGCACCTTTTTTTCACTCTTCATCTTTTTCTTTTTTTTTTTTTTTTTTAGGTATAATTCACATACATAAAATTCACCATCTTAGGGGGCGCCTGGGCGGCTCAGTCATTTGAGAGTCCGACTTCGGCTCAGGTCATGATCTCGCGGTCTGTGAGTTTGAGCCCCACAGTGAACTCCGTGCTGACAGCTCAGAGCCTGGAGCCTGCTCCAGATCCTGTGTCTCCCTCTCTGTCCCCTCCCTGACTTGCACTCGCGCTCGCTCTCACTCTCTCTCTCTCTCTCAAAGATAAACATTAAAAGGCAAAAAAATTTTTTTTAAATGTTTTGTTTATTTCTAGGAGAGAGAGAGAGAGAGACAGCGTGAGCAGGGAGGGTCAGAGAGAGAGGGAGTCACAGACTGAAACAAGCTCCAGGCTCTGAGCTGGCAGTCAGCACAGAGCCCGACGCGGGGCTCGAACCCACGAACCGCGAGATCATGACCTGAGCGAAAGTCGGACACCTAACCGACTAAGCCACCCAGGCGCCCCAGAAAACTTTTTTTAAATCACCATCTTAAAGTATACAATTTAGGGCTTTTAGTGTGCCATACTGCTGAGTACCCATCACGACACTCACATTCCAGAGCGCTCTCAGCACCCCAAAAGAAACCTCAATCCTGTTAGGGGTCACTCCCTGTTTTCCTCTCCCGTCAACCCTTCGCTATCCCACTACTCTGCTTTCTGTCTCTCTAGGCATTTCATGTAAGTGGAATCCTACAATATGCAGTCCTCTATGACTCGTCTCTCTCAGCATAATTTTTTTTTAAGCTTATTTTGAGAGAGTGGGTTTTTGGTTGGGAGCAGGGCAGAGAGAGGGAGAGAGAAAGAGAGAATTCCAAGCAGTCTCCGCACTGTCAGGGCTCAAACCCACGAATGATGGGATCATGACCAGAGCCCACGTCGACTCTCAACTGACTGAGCCACCCAGGCGCCCCTCCCAGCTTAATATTTTTAAAGTTGATGCTTGTTGTAGCCGGTATCATGTACCCTTCCTTTTTATGACTTTATATATTCCATGTATGGGTCTATCACATTTTGTTTAGCCATTCATCAGGGAATCAGCATTTGGGTTCTTTCCGTTGGGGCTGCTTTGAACATTTCTGTACGCGTTTTACATGAACTTTGGTTTCAAGTTCAAGGTATCTACCTAGGAATAAATTGCTGAGCCATATAATAGCTATGTATCACTGGGGGCGGGGAGCTACCTGCTTTCCATAGCAGCTGCGCCATTTGACGTTCCCACCAGTAATGCTACAAAGGTCCTATTTCTTCGCATCCTCACCCAAACTTGTTATTACCTATCTTTTTTTTTTTAGGTTTATATATTTATTCAAGTCATCTCTACACCCAGTGTGGGGCTTGAACTCACAACCCTGAGATCAAGAGTCGCACGCTCTTCCCCCCGAGCCAGCCAGCCAGCCAGGCACTCCTGTCTTTTTCATTTTAGGTAGCCTTTTGGGTGTGAAGTAGTATCTTACTGTGCTTTCGATTTCCGTTTCCCTGATGAGTAATGATGGTGAGCATCTTTCCATGTGCTAATTGGCCGTTTTTGTATCTTCCTTGGAAAAATTTCCATTCAAATCTTTTGCTCATTTTTTTAAGTTTTTAAAAAATGTTTATTATTGTTGAGAGAGAGAGAGAGCACGCGCACGCGAGTGGGGGAGGGTCAGAGAGAGAGAGGGAGACACAGAATCTGAAATAGGCTCCAGGCTCTGAGCTGTCAGCGAAGATCCCGACGTGGGGCTTGAACCCATGAACCATGAGATCATGACCTGAACTGAAGTCAGATACTTAACCGAGTGAGCCACCCAGGCGCCCTATTTTGCTCATTTTTAATGGGGTTACTTCTCATTTTGTTGAATGGTAAGAATTTCATAATTTTTTTAGTGTTTTATTTATTTTTGAGAGAGGGAGAGAGAGAGAATAAATGGGAGAGGGGCAGAGGGAGGGAGACAGAATCTGCAGCAGGCTCCAGCCTCCGGCTATCAGCACAGTCTGATGTGGGGCTTGAACCCACAAACCGTGAGATCATGACCTGAGCCGAAGTCGGATGCTTAACCAACTGAGCCACCCAGGCGCCACTAAGAATTCTTATATATTCTGATTCTAGATCTTTATCACATCTCTGATTTGCAAAGATTTTCTTCCATTCTCTGGGTTGGCTTTCCCTTACCTGATGGTGTCCTTTGATGTTCATATGGTTTTGATTTTGATGACATCTGATGTATCTAGTTTTTCTTTCGCTTCTTGTGCTTTTGACGTCATATATATCATGTGCCTATTCCAAGGTCACACCTGCGGCTTCTCCTAAGAGTTTTATAGTTTCAGCTTCACTTACATTTAGGTCTGTGATCCATAGATGGTGTGAGGTAGGGGTCCAGCCTCATTCTTCTGTGTGCAGATAACCAGGTGTCCCAGCCTCCTTTGCTGAAGAGACTATGCTTTCGAATGGTCTCGGCACCCTTGTGGAAAATCAATGAAATGAGGGTGCCTGAGTGGGTCAGTTGGTTAAAACGTCTGACCGGCTCAGGTCATGACCTCACGGTTCATGGGTTCGAGCCCCGCGTCGGGCTCCGTGCTGACAGCTCAGAGCCTGGAGCCTGCTTCAGATTCTGTGTCTCCCTCTCTCTCTGCCCTTCCCCTGCTCCCACTCTGGCTGTCTCTCTCTCAAAAATAAACAAACATTTGAAAAAAGAAAAGAAAAGAAAATCAATGAAATGTATGGGTTTGTTTTTGGACTCTCAGTTCTCTTCCATCTCAACCTATGTGCCTAACCCTGTGTTAATACCACACTGTCCTGATTAATGTTATCGTACGTTTTGAAATCAAGAAGTCTCATCCTCCAGCTTTGTTCTTTTTCAAGATTATTTGACTATTCTAGGTCCCTTGAATGTTCCTATGAATTTTAGGACCAGTTCATCTATTTCTGCAAAGAAAGTAGTTGAAAGTTTGATAGAGGTTGCGCTGGCTCCGTAGCTCACTTTGGGAATATCATCACCCCAACACAGCTGGGTGTGACTCGTGCCCCCACCACCCACACCCTCTCTGGGCCTGTGTTTCCTTTTTTTTTTTTTTTTTTTTTAATATTTTATTTATCTCTAGGAGAGAGAGAGAGAGACAACGTGAGCAGGGGTGGGAGGGTCAGAGAGAGAGGGAGTCACAGACCGAAACAGGCTCCAGGCTCTGAGCTGGCAGTCAGCACAGAGCCCGACGCGGGGCTCGAACCCACGAACCGAGAGATCATGACCTGAGCGAAAGTCGGACGCTTAACCGACTAAGCCACCCAGGCGCCCCTCTGGGCCTGTGTTTCTATACATGGAAAACGACAGCCCTCAAGATTTGGGAGGAAGAATGAAATGGGTGGACATAAGGCAGTGCGTACAGGGTGGGCTCCACACACGTCCCCGGAGGGAAGTCCCTGCTCTCTTCTCTGAGTTGTGCCAAACTGACCCTTGACAGTGCAGGCGCAGTGCAGGGTCAGTGTTGGTGGATGTTTGGTGGGTGAATGAGAAGAGCCAGGGGGAGAAGGGGCCCGGCCGGGTCAGGCAGCTGCTGGACTGGATGGGGTGGGTAGGGGAGAGCGCGGCCTGGCTTCCAAAGGGTGTGCGTGCCAGGACAACTGTGGTCCCTTCTTCAGAACTTGAGTCCTCTGAGCCTGTAGGCGACCCAGACCTACAGTCTTCATTATGAGTGACTCGTTGCAACGAATGTGGCTTTACCCGTGAGTACAGGCGACGTTCTGAACATTTTACACATCTTCCCTCATTTAGGCCTCACGACAGCCCCTTGAGATATGTACTCTTATCATTTCCTCATTTTATAGCTAGAGAAGTTAAAGCACAGAGAGGTTAAGTGAGTTGCTGAAGGTCACACAGCTAATAAGTGTAAAGGTAGGATTCAAACCCAGGCAGTCTGGCTCCTAGGCCACACTTTTAGCCATGACACTGTACAGCTTCTCAGGAAACAAGCAGCAGGGATCTGACCTTGGTATGAAACCAAGAACTTCATTCTCCTCATAATGATGATGTGGACACAGTACTTTACAATTTAAAAAACACGTTAGAGTACCTACATTGCTCTCATGGTTGTGGTCTCACTTGACTCTCCAATTTCTCTGTGAATAAGACAGGACGCCCTTATTGCCTCTTTGCCAATGAGAAACTAAGATCCAGAGAGGGAAAGTGACTTGTCCAATCAGTGAGCATTTACTGAGCACTTACTACATGCAAAATTCTTTATGCCCATTCTCACTGAATCAGCCACCACCCCGGGAGGCAGGTGTTCATGGTAGCTGTGTTCCCATTTCACAGATGAGGAAACTGAGGCTCCAGGAAATGACCTTCCCGAGTCCTACAGCCCATGTGAGAGCTGGGACTCCATCCCAAGTCTGCCTGACTCAGTTACCTAGAGCTGATAACTCCTGGGCTCTGGGCTCCTCTAATGCTGTGGCTTCTGATTGTTTTTGTCTACGTTCTGGTCTTTTCCACCTCACCTCCAGCCTTAGAGTCGCTCCTGCCATCCTCAGTTCCTCCTTAATTCTCCCTAAGTGCCTGCTCCATTAAAGGTGCTTTCCGCCACAAGGTTTTTGGCTTAATTATATGGTGTCGTTCGTTGTACTTAATGGAGGATCTGATTAATCACCTTTTTATTTATCCAAAAGTCCATCGATCTGCAGCCAGAATCTTCTGGGAGAGCCTGGTTTTTTTTTTGCTGGATTTTCTCCGCCGGGATGGTCTCCCCGTCCATCCCTATCCGAAGTGTTTTCTAAAGAGGACTCCCTCCTCCCAGGCTTCCACTGCCCCCTCCAGAGCCTGCTGGGAGTCTCGGTATTTGGGGCACGGGGCTGGGGGTACACCAGCAGTCTGGACGTGGGCACAGACGCAGAGGTAGAGCAGGCACCCCCACCTGACCATCCACCTCCAGCCCATCTTAGCCAGAGAGCACCAGGCCCAAAGTGCCCAGCTGCCTCGTCCCTCTTGCAGAACCTTCCCGGGCCCCTAGGAGCTGGTTCGTGAGTTCAAACCCTGCTTCGGCCTCTGCACTGACAGGTGCCGAGGCTGCTTGGGATTCTGTCTCCCTCTCTCTGCTCCTCCCCCCTCAAAATAAATAAATATTAAAAAAATAGTAGTCAATATTTATAGAATGCTTACTACATGAGACACTTGATGTACGTTATCTTCTTTAATTTTCGCAGTAGTTCCAGCAAGTGTGGGGACTGTTCTCCCCATTGTGCAGATGGGGAGACTAAGGCTCATATGGAAGATAAACCCAAGCACACCCTCTGTCCCACTGTGTTAAACTGCCTCATGGTTTTCCAGGGAGTGCACTGCAGTGGGTGGTGCTGGGGGCCAGAGCCAAGTCAGATGCCCCCTGCTCCCCCGCTGTGAACGGCCAGGAGGGCAAAGCCCCGAGGAGGTGGTGTTGAGGAAAGGCCTGAGCTGGTAGCTGCCAGCTTCTAATCCTCTTCCTGCCAGACCCCAGAAGTTGGGGCAGGACGGCCTCGGGGGAGGCAGGTAGCATAGTCGCCCCAGATCCAAGGGGCAGCTCTACTGGGCTCCTCGGACGTTTCTGGGCCTGGAAGAGGGGCCTGCCCCGCTGGCGCAAAGCAAGGAGCTCCGGGAGTGGAGATTAGAGCTTGAAGGGGGTGGGGCGGGGCCTGCAAGACCCTCACTGCTGTGCGTTAGGCACCCTTGTCCCCGTTGCATGTTCCATCGAAGAGGGGACGGTGTCAGAGTCACTGTCCTGAAGGCCCTTCTCTGCACCGCCCAGTGGCCTCCTGCTGTGGTGCCTGGGGGGTTGGACCAGATTGTGGATGGAGAGATAGGCCCCCTGCCTTGGAGGGACCCTTTGATTTTAGGCTGACCTTGGTATAACCCTGGGCTTCTAGGCTGGCTTTATGCAAATTTATGCAGATGTATGCTAATTAGAGCGCCACCAGGCCTGTTCTAATGGAGTTGTGGACTCAGAGGTGTAGTGGGATGGATCTGCCCAGAAGGGGTCTGAGGAATCCCCCAGCTGGGAAGGGTCAGCTGTCGCTGGGACGAGGGGGTGGGGTTGCCATGGAGACAGAGACCAAGCCCCAGCGACCGCCTCCTGTGGGGGCCAACCAAGGCTGGCCCCAACCAGCCCTCGGAGACAGTCCTGGGCCTCCCTTCAGCTCCAGGCTGGTCTCGGAGGGCTAATTACCCACAAACGAGTGACCAGCTGCTGCCTCGCTCCCCCAGGCCCAGCTGAGGCCCAGGGCTGGGCCGCAGCAGGAGGGCAGAAGGACAGACAGATGGCAGTCTGGAGCCTGGGGGGCTGGGAGGGAGCAGGACTGAGGGAGGGAGATTACTCCAGCAGGGCTCTACGGGGTGAGCTTCCCAACTGCCAGGGCATGCAAACAGGCTTGGCAGCTGGGTCTCTGCCACGTGGTAGGGAAGCGTGAGAGTTGGGACCCCAACAGACTGGCTGCAGGCCCAAGTCTTCTGTGTGTCCTTGGGCAAGTCCCTTGTCCTCTCTGGGCCTCCCAGGGGGTTAGGATTTAGAGACAGGAGTATGAGGGGTAATATACAGGAGGTGCTCAATAGATAATTCTACAATTCTGAAGGCCGTTGAGAGTTCTTCTGTCTTCTAGTGGGGAAGAACACCCGCCTCATTTGGGCCCTCTTCCACTTTCCAGGCTCTCTGGGCTGGGGCAGGTGGCTGTGGTGTCAGTGCTGAGGAGGGAACAGGCTGGACTGTCATCCCATGAGGAAGGAGCTGGGTCTTCTCCATTCGCCACTGACTTCTCAGCTGAGCCCACAAAAGGCACTGGAGAGCTGTTTGTAGAATGAATGAATCAGGGACGCCTGGGTGGCTCAGTCGGTTAAGCGTCCGACTGTGGCTCACGTCATGTTCTCATGGTTTGTGGGTTCGAGCCCTGCGTCGGGCTCTGTGCTGACAGCTAGCTCAGAACCTGGAGCCTGCTTCAGATTCTGTGTCTCCCTCTCTCTCTGACCCTCCCCTGCTCACGCTGTCTCTCAGAAATAAATTAAAAAAAATTTTTTTTTAATTATAAAAAAAAGAATGAATGAATTAACAGATGTATTCAGCATAGCATCTGGCACTAATAGGAGATTAATAGATGTTAGCTGTGACATCACTGCCCGCTTTTGATCCAAGCTAGGCTCTGCCCCCACCTCGGATCCCCCTCTTCCTATGCCCCTCACTATCTCTGGAGAGATGTGTGGTGGGTGGGAAGAACAGTGAGTGTACAGAAAAGGACTTGAACCTGAACTCCACCACTCCCTGTCTGAGTGACTTTGGGAGACTCGGGACCGCTCTGAGCCTCCTCTGCACAAGGGGAACCTTCATGTCCCGGCGGCACCCCACGGTTACGGGGAGCCCTTGTGCCTTGGCTGGCTCAACCCGAGGCGAGATCTTACCGGGGCTTCCAGAACCAGCTTCTGGAGAAAAGGGGCCGTTAGGCCCTCAGCAGAGGTCACAGAACCCCAAGGCCAGGCCCCCTGCCCACAGGCAGGCTGCAGCATCACCAAGCCTAGACAGAAGTTTGGAGCTACGGAGACCCCCACTGTCCGGATGAGAACACTGAGGCCCAGAGGAGGACACTTGCCCGGGACCCCACAGCACATTCACATCAGAGAAGGAGACCTCAGATCCCTCTGAGCCATTTCACTGCTTTTTCACGTGAATCAACACTGAAAGATGTCTGTTCTTAATGTTGTTGAAAAATAGACCTTTGTTGTAAAAATTCCAAGAGACAGACGTATTTCTAAGTAAAAGTGTAAGGCTCCCCATCTCCCCATCCCGGCTCCCTGGAGGGAAGTTCTCCTAACCGTTTGTTGTGTGTGTCTCCCCAGCTCTCGATGCTGCATTTACAGTCAAACACGGTTCACGTCTTTTTTATTTTTATTTTTTGGCTCTTTTTTTAAAAAAAAAAAAAATAAATGGAATCCTATTACTCTGCAGCTCGGTTCTTTTTTTTCTTTTTCTTTTTTTTCTTTTCACTTAGCAGTGATAACCTTGGCCATTTTCCAGCAACAATCAGACTGGGACAGAGAGGCAGAAGGGGCCGCAGGAGCCCAGGAAGAGATAGGGAGCGCGCGCGCGCGTGTGTGTGTGTGTGTGTGTGTGTGTGTGTGTGTGTTGGGGGTAGGAAGGAGTCCCCAAGGCCACTACACACTGGGGAACCTGGCAGTGAAGCCCCCATCATCAGCTCCCTACAGACTTGAGCTCCCCGAGGAGAGGGCCACGCCAGCTTGTTCAGCACCAGATACTCTGCACACGGCCTGGCGCATAATATGTGCTCAAGAAATATTTGTCCGATCAACTGAGTCCCTGCTAGGCCAGTTTGTCCCTGACCCTGCCAAAGGCTTTCTGAGCTCTGTGACCATTGCAGCGCATGTGCAAAGGGCATTGCCTCCCCAGGCGGACGCCAGCGATAGAGACAGCTCCGGGGAGTGGGAAGACCTTCCTCTCGCTCAACTCCCGGCTGCCAGTCACCTCCCTAATGAGGGGGCTGGGCTGGTGGATCTCCAGGGGTCCTCTGTCTGGCTTCAGTCCCACTCCCTCATTTCACGGATGAGGGGCTGAGTCGAGTTTAATTTTGTCAGCTGCCTCAGAAATCCATTGGGAACAGGGGGGCTTGAGTTCGGGGATGCAGCAAAGGCTGTTGCCGTATGCAGGGCACCAGCCGCGTGCCAGGCGCTGAGCTGAGAGCTTTCCATGCAGTGTCTGAATCTCGGGGACATTTTCCCAGGCCCCGGCTCAGAGAGGGAGAGTAACTTGCCCAAAGTCACACAGTGAACCGGACTGACTGGGGACAGAATCAGGCTTGCTGGACCCCAAATGGGGAGCTCTTCACACCTCAGCCTCCTGTGAGCTAAATTCAGTAACAGTACCAGGCTGGACCCAACCATTCTTCAAAAACTTCAGGGACCCCTCCCTCAGATGGCCTGACTTCCGTGTCCCCCGGCAACATGGCTGGAATTTCGGCCAGGAAAGTAGTTGACTTGCAGAACTGGCGGGCAAGGGCTTGGGCAGAGGGGCTTGTGATGGGTTCTGGGGCTGGAGCCCAGCCCCATCCGCCTTCTCTCCCCCGGCCAGCTTCTTGGGGCTGAGGTGGGCCTATCTGCATTCTTCATCCCTTGCCCCCCATCCCCACCCCCCACCTGGTGTTGGGCTCCTGGGGTTGGCGTCTAGACAGACAAGAGCATCCTACTGAGAACAGAGGCAGCCCTGACTCGGGGCTGAAGGTTCCCATGGCAACCGCATCCCCCTCAGCTGGCAGCTACCCGATAAATAAATAATTGGGTGGGGGTGGGGAGCTAAGGGCAGGGGGAGGGGCAGCAGGGGAGCCCCGTNAGAGATTCAGAGGAGCAGGAGGGGGACCAGGACCTGAAGTTTAGCTTTCCGGCTTTCGCAGCTGGACACACCGTGGGACCCAAACACTGGAAATGGACCAGTTTGGGAGCATATTAAGTTCATTCGTTAAGTCCAGGTTGGGCGTATTAAGTTCATCCAATGAGTAGTCAGTTAGAAAAGGGCTGGAAGCTGAGACACGGGCAGGTAGCCCCTGAAACTCGGGTGGGCGTGGGGCTTGCTTGGACAAGGGGAGCATAAAGAGAGCCCAGGCAATGGCCTATATGTTCGGATGTTTAGGGCCCCGGCTACGGGGGAGGATGAGCTGCACTGGAATCAGGAGTGGCCAGAAAGGGTGGAGAACCAGCTTGACCTCTGCGCTTGCCCCGTGCCAGGCTCGGCTCCTACTACCGGAAATGCAGCCGGGAGCAGGAGGCAGAAATCCCTGCTTCTATGGGGTGTACTTCTAATGCAGGAGCCAGACCTTAAAAGGGAGTGGATAGGATGTTGGTCTGTGATACGTGCATTGGAAAAAGTAAAGCGAGGGGCAGGCAGGGAATTCTGCAGCCAGAATATGATTTTAAATAATACTAAAAAGAAAAAGAAAGAAAAATGGGCTGCCCGCCTGGTTCAGTTACTAGAGCAGGCAACTCTTGAATTCAGAGTTCGTGAGTTTCAAGCCCCACGTTGGGCATAGTGTTCACAAATTAAATAATAAATAAATAAATAAATAAACCTGAACCTCTTCACAACTGTGAATTACACCCATTCTGTCCGTGAGGAAACTGGGGTGCAGCGAGGCATCAGGATTCGAACCCAGCTCCTAGCCACCGAAGCAAACTGTAGTGTGCAAGCAGGCCAAGGAGCGAGTGCAGGGAGGGCGTGGAGCCCCTTAGTCTGGCCATGAGAGCACTGAGATAGAGGAGGGATTAGTTGGAGGACAATGAAGGGCCTTTTTTCTATCTTTCTTTCTTTCTTTTTTTTTTAAGCTTTTATTCATTTCTGAGAGACAGAGTGTGAGCAGAGAGAGAGGGAGACACAGAATCCGAAGCAGGCTCCAGGCTCTGAGCCATCAGCACAGAGCCCGATGCGGGGCTCGAACCCATGAGTTGTGAGATCTGACCTGAGCCCAAGTCGGCCGCTTAACCGACTGAGCCACCCAAGCGCCCCTCTTTCGTTTTTTTTTTAATACAAGTGGCTTGAGTGTGTCTAGGAGGCAGTAGGAAGGGTCCCAGGCAGAGCGAGAAGCTGAGATTACAGGCAAGAAGAGGGTGGTGGGAGCTCCTGAGACAACAGGCCACAGTGACAGGGTCCAGAGTGCAGGAGGAGGCAGGGGGAGCAGGGGGAGACAGAGGCCAGGTCCTCTGAGAGGGAGGCTGGGCAGGGGCAGGGCAGGAGGGTTGAGGACAGTGAGAAGATCTGAGACCGTCAGTGGGGAAAGTGAGTTCCCTAGAGAAGCCTAGGCGGGTCCTGGTGCGGCCGGGGAGCCTCTCGAAGCTGATGACGACAGGGTCTGTCCGTCTGTCATGCGCCTCGTCTGCCTAGGGAGTGACTTTCTCTAGCAGCGCTTGGCTGCTTTGCAGGCGGTGAGAACACCGTGAATCGGGTTTCTGCAGGTGTGCGCCTCTCCTGACAGGTGTGATGGAAAGGCAGAGGCCGTGGGAGTCTGGGTTACGGCCGAAGCTCATGTAGAAGGGAGGGAGCATCATGAGGTTCCAGCAAGCCAGGCTGGGGTGTGAGTGAGGAGCTGGGCGATGGAAGGGGTGGAGGGTGAGGGGCAGGGGACCTGATGCACTGGACGCAGCCCGTCACTGTCACAGGTGTTGGGAAGCAGGCTGGAGTGGTCCAGCAGGGGCTGTCGAATTGGTGACTTTGGAGGCAGGCCATTCTGGTGATGCCCCAGTCCACGTGGTGGCCGTGTGGGAGGAGGGCTGGAGGGAAAGGTCACAGGCGAGGTGTTTGAGAGATGGGAAGTCCAGGTGCTGGAGGGGGTGGTCCCCGATGTCCAAGGCAACTGGGATGACGCAGGGGTAAAACTCGTTTTCAGGATCCAGTGGGTGACGAGGTCAGCAGTAGAGGAAGTGGCATAGCCTTAGGGCTCCCGGGACACGGGGTGGTCAAGCTCTGCAAGCAACTTAGGGACCCCAGAGGATCCTCCCCCACATTTGGGCCCAAGGAACATGGGATGTGAGAAGAGAAACGGTCACTGGGAAGAGCACAGGGAAACAGCATCATTGGGTGCAAAACGTAGGGGGGGGACCCCTCAGGGAAGGAGCTGAGGCTTTAGGACACAAGCTGGTTTGGAAGGACTCGTGAAAGGGGTGAGGATGGAGGAGGGCTGGGTCAGGGGGAGCAGCCCGGGGCCTTGAGGAGACGAGGGTGGAGAGGACTGAGGGGCAGGCGCTTGGGTCTTGACCGATGCAGACAGGGTCTGGGTGACCTGTTCTCATCTGTCACTCTGGGATGGTCAGGGCTCTCATCTTGCTTACTTGGCGTCCTGTGTGGCTGGGGAGTTGGCAGGCCCAGAGACCGCAGGGAGTGCTCCAACCTTCCAACCTCGTCTAGGACATGATCTCACGGTTTGTAAGTTCGAGCCCTGCGTCGGGCTCTGTGCTGACAGCTCAGAGCCTGGAGCCTGCTTCAGATTCTGTGTCTCCCTCTCTCTCTGCTCCTCCCCTGCTTGCGCACTCTCTCTCTCTCTCTCTCTCTCTCTCTCCCTCAAAAATAAATAAACATTAAAAAAAAAAACANTCATCATTTAAAAAAATGGATTAAAAAAAAAAAAAAAAGCAAAAGCACTCGATGGGGGTGGTGGCCAGCCTCCCTCTGCTGGAGATCGGGAAAGAGGCTGCATCAGTGGCCAACAGGAGCTTCCATCCTGGTCCTGGCCCACCTTGGAGAGACTCAAGACCTGGCTTATGGGCTGACCAGGTTAAAAAAAACAAACAAACCAAAGTCACTTTTTCTCTCAGTATGCGTGGACTTGAAACTTCTGCAGAGGAGTAGATTGCCCTCATCTCCACACTCTCCCTCCCCTGAGAATAAAAAGACACACCGAAGCCAGTGGCATTTACAGTCACTGCAGCCCTCAGATTATTGTTCTAAGCTGCTGCACGCAAGTGGGGAAGATATTCCCTCTATTTGCTCTTTATTTGTTAATTAGCCGCATGTCACAGCTGGACACGCAAAAGTTCTGGAATATTTGATTTGGTTTCTTAATAAAAAGTGATACCTTTAGAATTGAGATTATTTATGAGACAAGGAATCTCAGTTAAAAACTATGTATGGAGGGACACCTGGCTGGCTCAGTCAGTGGGGCATGCAGCTCTTGATCTTGGGGTTGTGAGTTTGAGCCCCTCTGTTAGGTGTAGAGATTACTTAAAACTAGGAGGTTCAGGGACGCCTGGGTGGTGAAGTCAGTTGTATGTCAGACTTTGGCTCAGGTCATGATCTCATAGTTTGTGAGTTCGAGCCCTACACTGGGCTCCCTGCTGTCAGCCCAGAGCCTGCTTTGGATCCTCGGTCCCCCTCTTTCTCTGCCCCTCCCCTGCTCACGCTCCCTCTCTCAAAAATAAACAGTAAAAATCAAGTTTAGGGGCGCCTGGATGGCTCAGTCAGTTAAGTGTCCGACTCTTGATTTCAGCTCAGGTCATGATCTCATGGTTCATGAGATCAAGTCCTGTGTTGGGCTCTGTGCTGACAACGTGGACCCTGCAGGGGATTCTCTCTCTCTCCCTCTCTCTGCCCCTCCCTTGCTCGTGCTCTCTCTCTTTCTCTCTCAAAATTTAAAAAAAGTTTAAAAAAATTAAAAATATATATGTACGTGGATTTATTTTTTTTTTCAGTATTTATTTATTTTTGAAAAAGAGCGCGTGAACATGGGAGGGACCAGGGTGGGGGCCACAGAGGATCCAAAGAGGGCTCTGCACTGACAGCAGCGAGCCGGATGCGGGGCTCAAACTCACGAACTGAGCTATGAGATCATGACCTGAGTCGAGGTCGGGTACTCAACCAACTGTGCCTCCCAAGCACCCCTAGAGATGGTTGATGGATTTAAATCTCCTCTCTGCACTTACTCCTGGAGAGGAGGCCCACTGACGACACTGGTTTGTGACTGTCAGCGCCTTCCCCGTGAGACTCTGAGTTCAGGGACCACTGCCCCCTTCTGCATGCCAGCACCAGCACGGGGCCTGACGCAGACCACATGTGCTGCGAACAAGTAGATGGTGGCCCCTGGACGGATGAGGGCAGGTCTGGCGTCAGAAAGATGGATCCACGGATGCGGATGGGGGCGATGGCAGGAGGCTGCAGCGATGGCTGACGGCTCCCAGACTGGCCAGGGCTCCACGTTCAGAGGGAAGAGCCATCCGTTTGGGCCGGTCAGGGAGCTCTTCATAGAAAAGGAAGGAACTGTGCTGTACTTTGAAGACCAAGGAGGATCTGCATATGAGAGAGGGAGAAATAGGGGCGCCTGGGTGGCTCAGTCAGTTAAGCATCCGACTTCGGCTCAGGTCATGATCCCATGGTTCATGGGTTCAAGCCCCGCATCGGGCTCTGTGCTGACAGCTCAGAGCTGGAGCCTGCTTCGGATTCTGTGTCTCCAGTCTCCCTCTCTCTGCCTGCCTGCCTCTCTCTCTCTCAAAATAAATGTTAAAAATTAAAAAAAAAAAGAAGGGGGGGAAATGAAGGCGGGACTTAAACCATTATTTCAGCCACTTGGGGGCAGGAGCTGCTGGGGATAAAGGCTTGTGCGCCAGCTCCCAGCAGGCCTTCAGAGCCCAACTAAGAAGCTTCCAGCATTGACTCTTCTAATTAGCCACCACTCACAAAATCTAGTTGTCTGTTAGTGTATGCAATGTCTCCATACCCAACGAGGTCTCCAGGGAAGGATTGTCTTCCCTATTTATAGTTGAAGAAATTGGCTCAGAGAGGGCAAGTAACTGGCCCAGTGCCCCACAGAGCTACAGCTTGAACCCACCTTTTAGAGACTTCAGAGCTTTTTGTGCTAACTGTCCCACTGCTTACTCTGTCACTGAGGTCCCCAAGAACCAAGAGGGCTTCGAACAAGCGCCAGTGTCGGGGCAGGGGATGTCCCGTTTTAGGTAAGTGTATCCAGGCGAGATGTCTCCCCAGCTCCACAGTGAGCCTGGGCAAGTCTGTCTCAGCCACCTCCTCTGTCCTCTGATGGCAGCCTCTTTGCCAGGGCCAGATGCCAGCAGAGTTGGGAGCCTCATGGGGACCCCAAACCACCAGGGCTCTCCCAGGCCCGGTAGAGTCCGGGTGGAAAGGAGGAAGAATGGAAATGAGGGAGGATCTTTTGGGAGCAGGGAGCAGTCTGGGGAGTTTGTCTCCCAAGGTCAGCAGACCATTGGAGTCAACAGACCTCTAAGAGCCCTTAGAGGTCATGTAGTCCAGTGGCCTCTTATGCATGGAAGGAGGAGCCTGAGACCCAGGGTGGAGCGTGGCCTGCCCAGAGTCACCCGGGAGTCTGTCAGACTGTCAGCCAGAACCCACACCTCTTCCCTTCCAGGCCAATGCCAATGGGCAAGGTGAGGGGCTGCTTGCCAAGCTGGGACAGGTGGCAGAGAGAAGCAGAATGACTGCCTGGCTCTGCCTCCTACCTGCTGTGTGACCTTGGGCAAGTCACTTCTCTTCTCTGAGCCTCATGGTCTCTTTCTTCAGAATGAGGTAATGATCTCAGCCGTGCTTTTCTGCCAAGGAGTATCCATAAGAGATGCACTTGGAAAGCTCTTTCCAATCTGCGGGGCCCCGGGAGAGGAGTCACCAACGAGAGGCAGGCTGGTGCCAGCTGGGTGGGGGCCAGCATTGGGCCCACGGCCTCCTGGGTGTCTGCCCGAGCACTGCCATCTGTGTGATGGCGTCAGCTCCACCTCCTCCTGCCTGCCTGCCAGGAGAAAGGCTTCTAGGATCTTCTCAATCACAACCTTCCCCGTCCCTTCCCAGCCACATCCACCCCCTCCCCTTCTTTTTTAGGTCAGGGCTTGTGGTCACAAGGGACAGAAATCCCAAGTGCAGGGAGGGAGAATTCGTTTTCGGCATGGCCAGATCCTCAGACCTGCATTGATGTCACCTAGACACTCACCTCGGTTGTTCACTCTGCTTCCCTCTCTGCCCCTTAGCTTTGGGTCTCAAGCAGGCTGTCCCTGTGAGATGGCAGAGACGGCCACCAACAGCTCTGAGTGACCCGATGCTCATTCAGATACCCTGGCAGATAGAGGGCATCTCTGTCCTGATTACTCCAGCAACCATTCACGGTGACCCTCAGGGGATCCCTGTGTGCCGATTATTTGGTTAGGACTGGGTCCTGAGCCTTCCGCTGAAATAAGAGGTGGGCTGTCCCCACCCATGCCACATGAACTAAGGGTTGGGAGGTGGTACCCAAAACAAAGAGATGGGTCTATCCCCAGAAAAAGACGTATTGAACAATCAATAACAATGGATATCCCGGGCACCTTTGTCCTTTTTTTTTTAAAGTTTATTTATTTATTTTGAGAGAGAGAGAGAGAGACTGCGCGCGAGAGCGAGCAAGCATAGCCAGGGGAGGAACAGAGAGAGAGGCAGAGAGAGAAAATCCCAACCAGGCTCTGCCCTGTCAGCACAGAGCCTGATGCAGGGCTCGAACTCATGAACTGTGAGATCATGACCTGAGCTGAAATCAAGAGTCAGACACTTAACTGACTGAGCCACCAGGGCACCCCGGCACCTGAGTCCTTAAGTGCATCAGCTGCAAGGTTGAACCAGGGGCTACTGGAAAAGGGGGTATTGATTGGGTCCTATATCAGTTAGCTTTTGCTGGGGAACAAATCATTCCGTAACAGCAGTTTAAAACAACCTTTTTATTGAGCTCCTGATTCAGCGGGTCATCTGGGAGATCTTTCTGGTCTGGGTACATGTTCTAGGTCAGTTGGTGGGTTGGCTAGCATTGGAATGATCTAGAAGGGCCTCACTCACATGCCCTGAAGGTTGATTGGCTGTCAGCTAAGGTGCCTCGGTTCCCCTCTCCTGCTCCAGGCGGGCACCCGGGCTCTTCTGCATGGTGTTCTCTGTGTTACAAGTGTAGCAAGTGGGCAAACTCCAGCACAGAAGCATTTTTTCAGATCTTCACTTGCTTGTTAAAGTCCCATTGGGCAAAGCAAGTCACATGACCACGCAGCATTCGTGCGGGAGGGCACTGTCAAGGAGCATGGAAACGTGGAGAGAAAACACTTGAGGTCAATTTTGCAACCCATGACAGCTCCCTTGGGGAAGGGGAGTAAAAATATATATATTTATATATCCCTTTCTCTGCAGCCCATGGATCTCCGGACCAGGGCAACCTCCAGACCGGAGTCCTTGGAAGAAGGGACTCCTAGCCCCTCAGGGCTATGGCTCAGCCCTTGGCCAGAGCAGAGGGGTGGGGAGCAGCCTGGATCCTAACTCCACCTGCTCAGAGCCCCCCACAGGGCAGGGTCAGGTACTAGTGGGGAGAGCCTCTTGGCCCTGAAGGTGTTCTGAACTGGGCTCCCTTCTCCCGTTAGCCCTCCCCAAAGTAACCATCCGGGCTCAGTCTCAGTTGGCCCCCCACACACTTGACCCCGCTTCCCCATATCCTCGTGGTGTCGTGGAGTTAGGAGGACTCGGAGATCTGGGTACAGTCAGGTCGTGGTGCCCTGGCACCACGGTAAGGGGGTGTCACTTGCCCCACAAGGTCAAGGAGGAATGCCTTCCCTTCCCTTCCCTTCCCTTCAGTCCCTGGCCTTCACTTGCCCCTGGTGGTCGTGGCCTCAGCCTTCTCTCTCCCACAGGTGGCTGCATTGGAGCGGCAGATCTTTGACTTCCTGGGCTATCAGTGGGCTCCTATCTTAGCCAACTTCCTGCACATCATGGCAGTCATCTTGGGCATCTTCGGCACCGTGCAGTACCGCTCCCGGTACCTCATTCTGGTATGGCTCNCGGCTGGTGGTACGGATGCCCCGTTAACCAATGGTTCTTTGCTCGGCAGAGAGACAAGATCGGTATTCTCCCTAAAAAATTTCCTAGGGAAAACTCCAAATATTAACAAGATATATCATTTAGTGAGTGCCTAGTGTATGCCAAGCACAGTGCTAATCGTTTCTCAGGTTTGGCTTATCCTTACAACAGCCCTGCAAGGTACAGCTTGCCATCTCCATTTTCCAGATGAGGAAATGAGGCTCAGAAAGGTTCCAAGGCTTCTTGAGGTCACACAGCTAATAAGGGGGCAGGGTCAGAGCATCAGATCCAGGGTGGACGCTCTTGTCACATCTCCATGCTGCCTCCGGAAGCCAGCGGAGGGACAGACTTCATCTTGTTTAGTTTCTCAGGTCGCTTTAGGGAGACCTGCCCTTTGCTGTTCATGAGGAATATGGTCTAGAGCCGCTAGTGTGGCTCTGAGGTCAGTGTCCGCTGTGCTCCGATCCCAGGAGTGGATTATGTCCCTGGCTTCCTCCTCCTACGTCCCCTTTCCAAGCCCTGGTCCTTGATGGTCTCTGTCAAGCTCCTGTTTTCAGGTGGGCTCACCCTTCTCCCCTGCTCTTCCTCAGTGGCCCATTCACCCACCTCTTTGAGGGAAAAGGCTTTTGAGTAGGTTTATTACATAAATGCTTGATACCTGTGATACCAGTGCCATGCTCTGGCTCATTCTTGGGTTTCCCCCCCATCCCGCAGGCTGAGCTCCCAGAGGCCAGGTGATCAGGGCCCTCTCAAAGCTGTGTCACCTGCAGTGGGAGACTGCTTCTCTCTGGCTCTCAGGAAAGCTCCGGGCACCACTCTAAGCATCACTTTCTGCCGTGTGGCAGCACAGATCGCATAGGACTTGGGTGGAAATATCCAGATCCTCTCCAGAGCCAGGCTGCATCTGCTGTTCTCTGCAGAATGTGTCGGATTAACTGCCAGAGGACTGGAGTTTGAGTGGCGGCCCTATCTCTTCCTAGCTGTGTGATCTTGGAAAACTTAAACTTCCTCTCCAGGGCTGACATTAGTTATCTTTAAAGAAAGGATGGCGCCTTCCATGCAGGGCTGTTGTTGTAAGGACTGGATGGATATGAAAACAACTTGTGAACAATAAAGTGCTAAGTGAGAGATCGTTATCCTTTCCCCCTGCAAAGGTCCCCACAGTCTGTGAGCTCCGTCTACGTTGACACGCCCCCTCCCCACTTGCCCAGGCCCCGCCCTGATCGCGCCTCTCCTTTCCCCAGTATGCAGCCTGGCTGGTGCTCTGGGTTGGCTGGAATGCATTTATCATCTGCTTCTACCTGGAGGTTGGACAGCTGTCCCAGGTAAGCCTCGGGCTTGGCAGTGCCAGAGGGCAGAGCCTGACCTTTCCTGTCCCCTCTACCCAAGGGCTCCAAGTTAGGCGTGGGCCCGGGGCATCATTTCTGGAAGAGACTTCACTCTACGCACCCAAATAATCTGCTCCCTGCACCTGCTGGGAACAAACAATGGTCGGAAGGGCCATCTGCATGAAGATGGGCTGGGGTCCTGGATGACCCCAAGCTCACTAGAAACCAACCACACGTAATGCCCCTGAAAACTGCTCTTAGGCCCCGCAGGTGTTCGGTGCAAGGGAGACAAAAATGCCATGCACTTTGTACTGCTAAGGCAACAAAGATTTGGGTCCAGTTCTTTTTTTTTTTTTTTTTGAGTTTTTTTAATGTTTATTTATTTATTTTTTAATGTTTTATTTATTTCTAGGAGAGAGACAGCATGAGTAGGGGAGGGTCAGAGAGAGAGGCAGTCACAGACTCTGAAACAGGCTTCAGGCTCTAAGCTGGCAGTCAGCACAGAGCCCGATGCGGGGCTCGAACCCACGAACCGTGAGATCGTGACCTAAGCGAAAGTCGGACGCTTAACTGACTAAGCCACCCAGGCGCCCCTAAATGTTTATTTTTGAGAGAGAGACAAAGTGTGAGTGCCGGGGGTGGGGGCAGAGAGAGAGGGAGACACACAGAGAATCTGAAGCAGGCTCCAGGCTCTGAGCTGTCAGCACAGAGCCCAATGTGGGGCTCGAACTCACAGGCCATGAGATCATGACCTGAACTGAAGTTGGCGCCTGACTGAGTCACCCAGGCACCCTGGGTCCAGTTCTTTTTCGCTTTTGTTTTTGTTTTAAGGTCTTATTTTTAAGCAATCTCTACACCCAACCTGGGGCTTGAACCCCCGACCCCAAGATCAAGTCAGATGTTCCACCGACTGAGCCAGCAAGGCACCCCGATTTGAGTGCCGTCTGATCAATATTTTCAGAAGGGAAAGAGACAAAGCAGACTTTGCGGGGAGAATTGAGTGGACCAAGTGCCAGTGCGGAACCACTGAAGAAAGTGGAAGTTCTTAGCTTGTAGAAGAGCAAGCCCAGCGGGCACAACTTCAGTTTTTAGACGTAAAGAAGGCAAAATATATGAATGGGAACACTGGCTTCGTAGTTCTGCTGGATTTAAATCCCAGCTCCAACATTTCCAGGTGGTGTGACCCTGGGCTTGCCTTCTCTGAGCTTCAGTTTTCCTGTCCAATGAGTGCAGATAGGTACTTCATGGGGCTGCTGAGGGAATGAAATGAGAGGACACATCTCAGTGCTTGGCACCTGCTCAGCCCTTGGCGAATATTTGTTAACAGGCTGCACGAGTGAATGGATGGATAAACACAGAGACGCCGTGGGCGAGAACCTCTGATCTAAGCCAGGCACTTCTCCATCTCAGATGGGCAGACCGAGAACTAAAGAGAGGAAACGTTTGCCCAGGGTCACACACAGAGAGCATTGGAGAGGCTGAATGGGCTGTGAAGGGGTCTGTGTTGAGAATTTCACCCAGGGCTGGAAAATTGGACTCAGTCACTGTTAATGTCCCTTCCATCCCTGACATTTTGGGGCGTCTGTGGGTCAGCGCCAGCCCCTTCCATAGCTGAGGGAAGTGTGAGACCTGCATAGTCATCCAGCGCCACCTACTGGCCAAATATAGATGTGCAGAAACACACCTCCTCCAGACCCTTCAAATCAAGCCAGGCTTCAACAGTCCGGTGTGAAAGTAGGCTTTAGAGAAAGTTCCCTGCCGCCTGGGGAAGATTCGCGGCTCCCCATGGCCCCAGCTCAGTATCCTAGGCCCCTCTGCCCCCAGGACCGGGACTTCATCATGACCTTCAACACGTCCCTGCACCGCTCCTGGTGGATGGAGAATGGCCCAGGCTGTCTGGTGACACCTGTCCTGAACTCCCGCCTGGCCCTGGAAGACCACCATGTCATCTCTGTCACTGGCTGCCTGCTTGACTATCCCTACATTGAAGCACTCAGCAGTGCTCTGCAGATCTTCCTGGCTGTGAGTCCTCCTGGCCCCCTGGCCCCCACACTCCCAGAGGTGGAGTCCACCCCAACCCCTTTGTTTAGCTCGCGTTAAGAAGGGAAGAACCTAGATCTCCCAGCCTGCCTGTGCTTCTGTCTGGCTCTGTCTCCATATCTTGTACCTCCTCCCTTCACCCCTGCCCCAACCAGGAGTGAGCAGGTTTAATGAGTAGGATGAGTGATCAGACTGCGAGTCACCCAGTCTCCAGTGTATCTGCTGTGTGACCTTGGATGACCACATCAAGCGCATAAGAGTTGTGAGAGTGGACCCAAGACAGTAATAGTTTCTAGTCTTGCCCTCCAGGCTCCACATGCCCAAAGCCGTATAATCCTCTTTCCTCTTAACAAGTCAGTAAAGTATTGCCCAGGACCAGCTGAGGAAACTGAGGCTTAAAGAGGTAAAACAATTACTTGTCCAAAGTCCACTCGCAGAATGGAGAATGGAACCAGGTATGTTTGACCGGAAGACGCAGTCATTTAACTGGAAGTTGTCATGGGTTGGCCTTCATCCTAGCACACCCTGCCCCTCCAGTCGGACGAGGCCTGGCCAGGCGGAGGGTGGAGGAAGAGCTTCTGTCTTCTTTCCTTCCGCCCGCAGCTGTTCGGCTTTGTGTTCGCCTGCTACGTGAGCAAAGTGTTCCTGGAAGAGGAGGACAGCTGTGAGTGCCCAGCCCCGCAGGAACGGGGAAGCCCAGCAGCGCACCCCCACCCCCACCCCGTGCCTTCAGCACCCTGGACAGCGCCCCAAGCACCCTCGGGGGAGGGAGTGCTGGGTTGGCCAACTGGCCCCTCCTGGTGGGGAAGAAGAGGCAGCAGGGGTAGTCGGGGTCTACGTAGCGCATTTTGAGCTGTGACCTAGACATCCAGGTGTCCAGTCCACGGTTCCAGCACTGCTCTCTACCCACCCCTCTTAGGTTCTGCCCCTCGGAGGAGCTCCATGAGGCTCACCCCTACCAAACACCGCCCATGCCCAGTCTCAGGCCCCATTAGCACCCTCCATCTCCGAGGTCTTGCCCCCTTAAGAGGTTCAAGCCCTGCTCCCTTAACGGACGGCCTCACCCCTGTNCCGAGCTTCTCCATGTCCTCTTCCCCGTAGGCCCACCTACTGGGACCTGGCAGCAAGGTCTGGCCCTAAGAGCATGAGATCAAACCCTCAGATTCTTCCGTTTCAGGACCCAGCCTCCCATAACTCGCACCCCACAGGCCCATCATCCCTAACTATGCGCTACCTCCCCTTCCACAGTTGACTTCATCGGTGGCTTTGACTCCTACGGATACCAGGCGCCCCAGAAGACGTCGCATTTACAACTGCAGCCTCTGTACACGTGGGTCATGGCGCCCTGTGGGGTGGGGTGGAGGGACCGGGGCGTTGCTTGGGGTCGGGGGGAAGAAGGGCAGAGAGGTCAGCCGGATCTCTCTGCCCCCATACTGTCGCGGTCCGCTTTCCTAACCTGCCTTTGTTGTCTGCAGGTCCGGGTAGCTTCTGTGGCGCTCCCACCCGGGTGCCCCGTGCTTGCTGGCTAGACTGAAGCTGCGGCCGCCTGCTCTGGCCGAAATGGCAGGCGCGCCCCCTGGCGGCTA
>NW_027529999.1:1114239-1115376 GCF_008692635.1 Crocuta crocuta
GCGGCTAGCGGACTGACTGCAGCCTGCGCTGGCTGGGTCCGCCATGGACATGGACTTGGCCCTCCGCAGCCCGACTCCAAGGGTTGGGCGGGCCGGGCGGGGGAGGGGAATCGCGGGGTTTGTATTTTTTTTATCTCAGCCTTGGTGTGCGCCGGGGCCTCCCTCCCTTCTCCAGACTCTTCCTTTCCAAACCCTTCACCCAACTTCCAGTCCCCTGTCCAGAGAGAAATGGCATTCACCCCATCTTACCACACTCACTCATCAGCCCTGGGGAGAGTTCCTGTGACCTAGAAACAGGAGTCCTGCGTTCCAATTGCAGCGTCACTGACTCTGTGACATCTGGCAAGGCCCTTGGCCTCTCTGGGCCTCAGTTTCCCTCAAATCATTAAAAGAATCTCTTAGCAGATGAAACTCGTTCTAGCCTTTTCATTTGACTCTTAAATCCCTGGGCTAGGCTGGGATTATAATTCCCATTTTGCAGATATGGAAACTGAGGCCTGGAGAGCTGAAGCGTTTGCTTGAGGCCACACAGCTAGGCTTTGGGTGGAGGCGGGCCTTGAACACGGTGTAGTTTTCTGGAGTTTCAGGCTCCAAAACCCTAGGTCTGGTCTCTGAATTCATTTCCAAGCCCCCCTCCATCTGAGACACTCTAGAACCCACATGATCTATACCACACTCACACACACCACCACCACCATTTGCCAAGGCCTCTCTTGAAGCAATATACCTGTTCTCCTCTTGGGAACCAGATGAACAGAGCCTAGAGCCCTGGACTCAGCCTGGCCCACAGGGAAGCCCTCCTAGACTCGGCCCCTGCCCACCTTTGGCAGACCTTTCAAGCTCTTTCCAGTAAGGGGGGCGGCCACACCTCCGCCACCCACCCCCTTCCAGGTCCCTGAGGCCGGGTCTGCTGCAGCCATGATCCCTACCTCTTCAGCAACCCCACCAACCCCTGATGGTCCCCTCTGCCTCCCAGTTGGAAGCCCTGTGCTTCTGGAATGGAAGAGGGCTGCTCAGTGCTGCCCAGTCACCAGTTTTCAAAGATCACCAGCGTTTGTGACCGCTCCAGTGTCCAGGAGAACGTCTAACAAGCCCAGGAGTTCTGAAGAGGCAGACTGGGGGGGGGGGGGGCCAGGG
>NW_027529999.1:1115391-1124754 GCF_008692635.1 Crocuta crocuta
GGGGGGTGGGGGTCATGGTGTGGGGTCGGAAGGGCCAGCACCCTTGAGGGCAAACAGCGATGAGAGCTCTTTCTCCCCATCTCCTTCCACAGACACCCCTGAGGACCTTGGCTCCTATGTACCAGCTGGGAGTCCAAGGGCAGCAGGATCAGGCCTTGGCGCCCAGTTTGTGAAACAGGAGCGGTCCTGGGTTAGGAAAGAGGGCGTGGGGGACTTGGAGGGAAACACAGATGGTCTGTACACCTGAGCCCGTCCATGGCGACCGCTCCATCCCTTGCCTCCACCGTCTTATCTAGCATTCCCTGCTGTCTGAGGCCAAAATATGCTGAGCTAGGACCCCACCCCACCGTCCCATCTGCAGTGCTGTGTCAAGGAGCCAGACTCAGGAGTTCCTCCGGTTCCCCCAGGCACTGAGGTCCCAGGTGGTCTGCCTCAGTGGCTGTGCGGAAGGCCCAAGGAGGGGGCAGCTCAAGGAGGGGGCAGCTCCCAGGGGACCCTCCCTCCAGGCCGGCTCCTGCCTCCAGCCCCCTCNTTTATAATATAGATTTTGCAAGGGGACCAAGTTTTTTTCTAACTGGGACCTTGCAAGGCAGGGAGTGCCCCCCTGGTTTATGTGCAGGTGGGTTGAATAAAGGTGGTGATTTCTTCTCTATCTTCCTGTCCTCCTGCCCTGGGAGTCGGCAGCGTCCCTGCTTGAAGGGGAACAGGGGCTGGGAGTCAAGGTCACTGTCATTATCATTCCTGNAGAAGCCACTCTCCCTCTCTTTCCTCATCCCTAAGATGCAGAGGTGGGACTAAATCAGTGGGTTTCCAGCCCAGGCATCACGATCCCTGGGAGAACTTTCCAGTTCTTTTTTTTTTTTTTAAGTGCATTAGAAGTTTATGCTTCCAAATATCCTTTGCATCTCGACTCTGCCCTCTTCCTGACAACTCCGTGTCTGACAGAATGAGCTGGCAGACACGCTGGGTCCTTTCTGGCAGTACAGTCAGAGTCTGTATTTTTGATTTTTTACAATTTTATTTATTTTTGTGAAGAGACCATACATATAGATGGTGCAGATTTCAGAAGGTTCCAGGGGTTTCTGTCCTTTTACCTGTTTTTCATACCTTTTCAAAGACAGACCAGTCTTTGTTAACTTATGTAAATATATTTTTCCCTTTTCACACAAATGGCAACACGCTCAATCTTCAACTTCCTCCTGCTGCTTCTACTTACCTCTGAATCCTGGAGACCTTAACCCCAAAAGTACACGTGGGGCTGCGTCCCGTTCGTCCGTGGCAGGCTGGCAGAATTAGGACTTGTGTTAAGATTCCCCGGTCATCTTGGGCAGTTAGAGGCTAAGAACCAGAGGTACTACCCACGATGCCCCAGGTTCATTACACAGACCTCTGTGGACCCCTCTTGGTCGTGGAGTTCTGGGGGAAATAAATCACTGGTGGCGGCTTCAAGGAGTTTATAGTTTAGTGGGGAGCCCGCAGGAGGGGCGGGGCCGAAGGGTGAATGCCACTGGCAGGTGGGTGGTGCTGAGCACAGGGCGGGGTGAAAGGCAGTTGTTAGTAAGAGCTCAGGGGAAAGGTGACCCGAGTGTCCCGAACAGGGCCAGCAGCCCGGGCACAGAGGTGGAGGGAGCAGAGCACGTGGTATTGTGAGGAAGAATAGCCAGGGACCATGTGCTTAGATAGAGGAAGCTCAATGGGAAATGTATTCGTTTGCTCTTGCTCTCATAGATGATCGCACCTTTAGTGTCATAAAAACAATACAATTTATTACGGTTCTGTAGTGGGCAGGAGTCTCACTGGGTAAAATCAAGATGTCCGGAGGGTTGCATTTCCTTCTGGAGGCTCTGGGGGAGCATCCACGACCTTGCCGTTTCTAGCCACTAGAGGCTGCCGGAATTTCTTGGCTTGTGGCCCCTTCCTCCTCCTTCACAGCCAGCAATGGCCTATCTGTCTCCCCCTCCTCCCATCCTCACATCTCCCTTAGCCAGGAAAGGCTTTCCTCTTTTAAGGGCTCGTGTCAGTAGGTTGGGCCCAACCAGATAATCCAGGATGGTCTCCGCCACCTCAAAGTCCCTTGTGCCATGTAACACATTGACCGGCTCCAAGGGTTAGAATGTAGACACCCTTGGGGGCCATTATTCTGCCTTCCAGGGTAGGAGTTGAATCCAGCTTATATCTAAGCTGGTGTCCAATCAGGGCGTGTTAGCCTGAAGGGTTTTCAGCAGAAGCTACTCCTTTAGAGCTGTCCTAGAGGAGAAGATATTTGCAAATGACATACCTGATAAAGGATTAGTATCCAAAATATGGAAAGGGCAGAGAGAGAGAGGGAGACACAGAAACCAAAGCAAGCTCTAGGTTCTAAGCTGCCAGCACAGAGCCTGACGTGGGGGCAAACTCACAAACCATGAGACCATGACCTGAGCCGAAGCCAGACACTCAACCAACTGAGCCACCCAGGTGCCCCTATAAANTCACTCATCAGGGAACTACGAATCAAAACCACGAGGAGATAACCACCTCACACCTGTCAGAATGGCTAACCTTAACAACACAGCAAACAACGGTGTTGGTGAGGATGCAGAGAAAGGGGAGCCCTCTTACAGTCCTGGTGGGAATGCAAACTGGTGCAGCCACCATGCAAAACAGGACAGAAGTTCCTCAAAAATAGAACTACCCTATGATCCAGCAATTGCACTACTAGTATTTGTAGCGCAAATACTTTGTATCCAAAGTATCCAAACTACTTTGTATCCAAAGGACACAAAAATACTAATTCAAAGTTTTTAGGGGCGCCTGGGAGGCTCAGTCGGTTAAGCCTCTGACTTCGGCTCAGGTCATGTTCTCACGGTTCGTGGGTTTGAGCCCTGCATCGGGCTCTGCGCTGACAGCTAGCTCAGAGCCTAGAGTCTGCTTCAGATTCTGTGTCTCCCTCTCTCTCTGACCCTCCCCTGCTCATGCTGTCTCTCTTTCTCTCTCAGAAACAAATACAACATTAAAAAAGTTTTTTTAATTAAAAAAAAGTTTTAATTTTTTTTAAATTTTTTTAAAAAATTTATTTCTAGGAAAGAGAGAGAGAGACAGCGTGAGCAGGGGAGGGTCAGAGAGAGAGGGAGTCACAGACTGAAACAGGCTCCAGGCTCCGAGCTGGCAGTCAGCACAGAGCCCGATGCGGGGCTCGAACCCACGAACCGCGAGATCATGACCTAAGCGAAAGTCGGACGCTTAACCGACTAAGCCACCCAGGCGCCCCCCAAAAAAAGTTTTTAGCAGCAGTGTCAACAACAGTCAAATTACAGAAAGAGTCCAACTGTCCATCGACTGCTGAATGGATAAAGAAGATGTGATACACACACACACACACATACACACACACACACACAAACGGAATACTCTTCAGCCATAAAAAAAAGAATGAAATCTTGCCATTTGCAACAACGTGGATGGCACTAGGGTGTGTTATGCTAAGTGAAATAAGTCAATCAAAGAAAAACACCGTATGATTTCACTCATGTGCAATTTAAGAAGCATTAGAGGTGTCCTTTAGCAAGAACTGACAGAGCTGCAAGGATGGGGTGGAGCAGGAAAGCAGGAAGCAGTGTTTTGTCCAGAACAGACCTCGGGGTTCTCATATCCTTGTGGAGATGTTCTTGGGGATACATATGTGACCATGAGCTCTATGTGTAAAGTTGAGTTTACAGTAGGGTTATGATCAGCATAAACTGCAGGAGACAGGCTCTGCCTGGCTTCAAACTCATCACTCTGGAACCAGTCAAGCTGGTCTTTCTATAAAGCCTGGTGAAGATCCCCGTTTCTGCCATCCCCGGGGCCACCTCCCAGCAACCTCCACCCATTAGAATAATCCAAGTAGGAGGGACCGTCTTCCAGTAACTGCTGAATCATAAAGGTACCCAAGGCATTCTTTAAAACAAGAGGCTATGGATTCCCCAAGGTCCGTTTGACAAGTGCAATAGTCTACTGGGATTTATAGACACACTACTGTTTTCTTTAATGCATTGGAATTGGATCTTGCAGGGTTTTTTTTTTTTTTTAAGGTTATGTATTTATTTTGAGAAACAGAGCATGAGCACAAGAGAGGCAGAGAGAGAGGAAGAGCCAGAATCCCAAGCAGGTTCCGCACTGTCAGCAACAGAGCCCGATGTGGGGCTCACACTCACGAACTGCGGGATAGTGACCTAAGTTGAAATCAGAAGCTTAACCGACTGAGCCACCCAGGTGTCCCAAGATCTTGCAGTTTCTAAACATATTAGGAAGGAGAAGGGGCCGGACACCAAGTCCCCACTGCCTTACAGGACTCCCTCCTCACAGGCTGCGGGCCTAGGGAAGGGTTTCTCAAGTTTCCGGAGCATAAGAATCCCTTAACCTCCACATTCCTGATCCTGATCCAAAACGCACAGACCCAGCGTCTCCTAGGCAGTGACAGGAATCCGCATTATTTTGCAAGTGCCCCCTGTGATCAAGGTTTGGGAAATGCTAGACCTGGGTAAAGAGGCATTCAGACGTTTTTGAGACTCCCCGTCATTCCAGTGTCCGGGGGTTCCTACCAAATTCTGCCTGGCAGCTTCCTCATATCAGAGCTAGATTTTAAGACTCCCATAAGCTCGATTTCATTTTTTTTTAAATTTTTTTTAATGTTTTATTTATTTCTAGGAGAGAGAGAGAGAGACAGCGTGAGCAGGGAGGGCCAGAGAGAGAGGGAGTCACAGACTGAAACAGGCTCCAGGCTCTGAGCTGGCAGTCAGCACAGAGCCCGACGCGGGGCTCAAACCCACCAACCGCGAGATCATGACCTAAGCGAAAGTTGGACGCTCAACCGACTAAGCCACCCAGGCGCCCCACTCGATTTCATTTGTAACCGACAATCTGTGTGTGTGTGTGTGTGTGTGTGTGTGTGTTAATGTCTTATTCATTTTAAAGGCTGTGATCTGAATTTAAACATTGACCTAACTTCACCACTAGGTTGGTTTGAGCAAAAGCAGATCCAAGCCCTGCCTTTCTCTCCCTCAGCCTCTGTCACCTGGAGGAGGTGAGGGCGGCACCAAGGTGCCCCACTGCTCCCCAAGCTGAGGGCCACACCTGAGCCTGTTCCAGTGACTCAGCAGGTCCCCTCAGAATCTTCCCTGGAATCAGACTGGGCAGGCTCAGGCAGGCTGGAGCGGCAGAGAGAGCCCCGTGCTAGGCATCCGGAACCTAAATTCTAGTCCCTCCCCCACCAGACCCACCTGGACCGCAGCGCAGCCCCTCCAACTTTGGCCTCTGTGACTTCATCGGGGAAATGAGAGGGCCGGCCTTTGCACCATATTCCTGCGCTGCTTCAAACTGCTGACATTCTGGAACAGGGGCCTAGGCATCCCAACCCGACTCAGGATGGCTTTTTAAAAATACAAGATTTCTGGATGCCACTTGCACCCCAGCTTCTAATTCAATGGGACACAAGCATCCAAATTCTTTCTTCAAATATTTATTAAGTGCCTACAATGTGCCAGGAATTGGGGGTGCAACGGTGAACAAAGCAAAAAGTAGCCTCTGCTCTGGGGAGGCTATCTCTTGGGAGGAGTCACACATAAATAAACCAGCAAAATATATGGCGTGTCAGAGAAGTGTCACAGAACAAAACGGCAGGGAAGAGAAATAAAAGACCTGAAAGAAGGTTAGGTAGAAAGCAAAGGGAGCAGCAAGTGCAAAGGTCCTGAGGTGGGGGCATGCCTGAATATTGGAGGGAAGCAAGGAAGCTAGTGTGGTTCAAAGCAAGGAAAAGGGAGAGTGGTAGGAGATGAAGTCACAGAGAGAGGGGGTGGGGGGTGTCAGGCGCTGTTGACTTTGAAGGACATCGTAAGGGTTTCAGCATTTCATCTGAGTGAGATGGGAAGCCACTGGAATAACAGAGCACAGAGCTGGAAGATGTGTGATACCGTGGGTGGTGTGTGATGAACAGACTGTAGGAAGTCAGGGGCTGGAACGGGGAGACCAGGTCAGATGCCATCAAGGTAATCCAGGTGAGAGATGCTGGCAGCTTAGTTAGGGGGGCAGCACTAGAAAGGGCGAGAAATGACCAGATTTTGATACATTTTGAGGGCGGGGCCAGCGGGATTTACTCATGGGCTGCACGGGGGGATGTGAGTGAAAGACAAGGGCCAAACAGGACCTCGAGGTTTGTGGCCTGAGCAAGCAGGGGATGGAGCTGCCCTTGAGCCGGGATGACCACAGCAGGCGAGGTTTGGGGGTGGGCTTCGGCATTTCCGTTTTGCACAGGAAAGTCTGAGAGGCCGGTTAGATGTGCTAATGGAGATGTCAGGGGTGTGGCTGGATATAGGAGGGGAGCTCTGGGCTGACACAGAAAGCTCAGACTCTTCAGTGTTGAGATGATGTTTCAAGTCATGAAAATGGGTAAAGTCACCAAGGAATGAGCGCAGGCAGGGTAGAAGGTCGAAGCCTGAGCCTGGGGGCATTTCCCCATTTGGAGTTGGAGAACATTCGATGGAACCGGCAGGGAAGGCTGAAGTTGGGAAACCAGGGAGCTGATAGGAACGAGCATCAGTGAGTTGAGACAACTCACTGTTGATGGATTTCATTCTCTGTCAGATATTTACTGAGCACCTACTATGTTCCAGGCACCATTCTAGACCCCAAGGCTACAGCAATGAACAAGATAAGCGAATGGGGTGCCTGGGTGGCTCAGTCAGTTAAGCGTCCAACTCTTGATTTCAGCTTAGGTCATGATCTCCCAGTTCGTGAGTTTACAGCCCACATCAGGCTCAGTGCTGACAGCGTGGAGCCTGCTTAGGATTCTGTCTCTCTTTCCCTCTCTCTTTCTGTGTTGCCCACCAAAATAAATAATTAAAAAAAAAACAACTTCAAAACAAAACAGAACAAGACAGGCAAGGCCCTAGCTCTTATAGCTTACCCTCTAGGCAGAACCGACATGCATTTTCTTATCAGTCTTCACAACAATCCCAAGAAGGTAAGGTCTATTACTATCATTTATAGATGGAGCTCCTCAAGCTGGGAGAGAGTAAGTCACATGCCCAAAGTTATATACCTAGTCAGTGGTAAGACAGGTGTTTAAATCCAGCCACTGTGACCCCGGGCTCTTTCTCTAGCCATGGACACGTATTGCCTTGGGGAGAATTTCGGTGTCCAGCCAGGTGTGAGAACCACTGCTCTAGGACCTAGGGGGACTCCGTTAGGTTCCTCTTGCTGTCTAGCAAGTTATCCCACATTTAGCAGCTTAAATCCATAGACATTATCTAACAGTTTTGGGGGGGTCAGAAATTCACGAGCACCTGCCAAGGACAAGGACTTCCAAACTCGCCCCATGCATCTCTGGCCACCTCCTTGGTATCCTACCCTTGGTGTCCCTGGGGGATTTGTAAGCGAAGTGGGAGATAAAGCCCTAGGGCCCAGCAGGGAGGGTTGCTGCCGATGAGGAGGAAGAGAATCAACATGGAACTCTCCATGAGTCCTTACGGTGTGTCAGACTTCCGTAACGCCCTCAATCCCCACAGCAACCCTGTGAAGCAGCTGCCATATTCCCATTTGATAGATGAGGAAACTGAGGCACAGAGAAATGAAGTAAGAATTCCCAGGTGGTAAAGCGGGAGAACGTTGCCTGTTTGTTGAGCCTGGTGGACACTTGTCATAAGTGACACAGTGCATCCTCCCCACCACCTCCAGTGGAGGTACGGCCCCTGTTTTCACTGTTTTAACCTTGCCCTTGAGTAGCCCACTCTACCCCTCCCATGAGAACATGGACGGGGGGGAGGGGGAGGCGGGGAGCACGTCTGTCACAGCAACACCTGCTGGCTTGCACTGCACCCCTCCCTGCCCTCCTCACCCAGGCACCCCTGAGCCCCAAGTCCTCCAGAATTCCTGGGCATTCTGCTGCCTGGCCAGCGCCCTCTCTCTCTCTCCTTTCTTGGTCTTGGCCTAGGAAAGGTCATGGATTCTGAAGTCTGTGTCCTAGACCTGCCCTTTGCTAACTGGGTAAACTTAGCCCAAGTCTTCTCGTTTCTCACTTGGAAAATGTAAAATACGAGGTGTGAGTTGCCTTCCGTCAGCTGCAGGCATCCGTGTCTGGGGGGGCCACAGGGGGCTGGGGGCGGGCGGAGTATCGGGGTGTGGAATGTGCCCTCTCTGCCTGCCTAGGGCCTGAGTGTGAGACAGGAGCATCCCACTCCCCCGTGAACCTCCTAATCGTTCCCTTCCCTGACATCTTGCCCCTCCTGAAAGATGGCAGCCCCTGGGGTCCCCATGGATGGGGGTGAGGAGGATTTGGAGGCCCCAAGAAGAGGGTAGATGGGGAGCTGGGGGTGGGAGGAAGTCAGTGAGGAGCTGGAAGGAGTGGGGATGAGGTAGAGCCTTGGGCGTGACCGGTACGGTAATTCTTCTTTTTTTAATGTTTATCTTGAGAGAGAGAGAGAGAGAGCCCACAC
Source organism: Crocuta crocuta (assembly GCF_008692635.1). Taxonomy (NCBI): domain Eukaryota; kingdom Metazoa; phylum Chordata; class Mammalia; order Carnivora; family Hyaenidae; genus Crocuta; species Crocuta crocuta. The sequence continues at coordinate 1,123,842 of NW_027529999.1, forward strand.
ATGTGCGCAAGCAGAGGGGGGGCCAGAGAGAGAGAGGGGGAAAGAGAGAGAATCCCAAGCAGGCTCCAAGCTGTCAGTGCAGAGCCCGAAGCGGGGCTCAATCCCATGAACCACGAAATCATGACCTGAGCCAAAACCAGGAGTTGGATGCTTAACTGACTGAGTCCCCCAGGCGCCCCAAGTTCTTGTCTGTTTAATGGGTCACTTTAGGCCAGTTAGCCTGCTGCTCTGAGCCTCAGTATTTCTATCTGTAAAACAGCCCTGATAATGCATGTCTTCGGGCCATAGAGAGTAAGGGTAAGGGCTCTGGAAACGGCAGAAGCTGTCCACGGGGGAGAACTCATTACATTTGGGGTGGCCTGAGCCTCCCTGCCGAATCGCGCCCACAGCAGTCTGGAGGGACCAGATTCTCAGCTCTGCCTCCCGGTAGGGCTCNGGCAGCTCTCAGGGCTGCTTGGCCTTTCCTGCCAGCCGCAGCCTTCCTCCATCTGCCTCTGCACCCCCAGCCTGGCCTCCTGGGATGGCGATGGGCAAAGGGCCCGTCTCACTGTCACAGAACTTGGCCCCGAGAACCAATCCACTTCTCCCCAGCCCATAATCCGCTCGCCTCCCCGCAGCCCTGCCAGAAGCCCTGTGAAGCCTCTCCAAGCCTCCGCTGGGATAAGCACTCCCATCACCTAGAGGTGAAAACAGAGCCCCCCGAAGGGAAAAAGTGCTTCCAGGCCAGGGGGTGATCGTCTCCATCTCCTGTTGCCTGTGAGGACGGGCACGCTACTGCCGGGGTCACATCTTACTGGGGGCCTGGGCCTGTCAGAACTCAGCAGGGATTTACTGAGTAAGTAAGGGAGGGGAGGGAGGGAGGGAGGGAAGGAGGGGAGGAAGGGAGGGGAGTTAAAGAATCTGAAACAGGCTC
>NW_027529999.1:1124802-1132849 GCF_008692635.1 Crocuta crocuta
AGGGAGGAGAAAGAACAAAAGGAAGGAAGGAAAGAAGAAGGAAGGAAGAAACAGAGAAAAAAGAAAGAAAAAAGAAAAAAGGGAGAGAGAGAAGGAGGGAGGGAGGAAGACAGGAGGGAAGGAGGGAGGGAAGGAATAGCAGGCCAGGTGCTATGGTTAATCCCCTTTTACAAATGAGGAAACTGAGGCATGGTGAGGCCAAGTGCCCTCCCCCTTGACAGATTGGTCTCCGACTTCTCCCACCAGCTTCTCTGTCTGCCTCATGCAGCATCTTATGGTCCCACGGGTGTGGTTGAAAAACTGGCCTAATTCCCTGGGTTTTAAGGGACCCCACCCTCACCCCACCCCCCCGCAGTGCCCATCCTCCTCTCTCTATCCTGGCAGGGGGCGCCACAGCACCTCCTCCAGGGCTAGAGCACATGTGCTGGGGGCCACCACTCAGCTCCACTGGGGGCTGTGGTTGCCACCACCGTGACACCTTCGAGGCCCTCTATCCCCTCTGACACGGCCAGGCCACAGTTCTAGAGCTGGCTCCAGTCCCAGCTCTGTCCCCCAACAAGCTTCAGGTTTACATGTTTGAAATGCAGATCCATTGTGCATGTGTGTGCGTGTGTGCGCGCCTGCGCCTTCCTCTTTTTTTCTCTCCCTCTCTGTCTCTCGCTCTCTCCCTTTCTGGATTGTGCTGAGCTTGTAAAAAACCATGCATCGCTGTGCCTGGCACACAGTAGGAGCTCAATATATGTGAGCGCTTTCTGTCCCATGCCATCAGTGCAAGGTCAATGCCATGGACCACTATGAACTCTCTCAGCTTGGGCCAGTGACCGCCCGTCCCTCCAGCTGCACCCCTGCCAGGCGCAAATACAGCTCTCATTGCTCTCCTCTCCCCCACCCCAGAATGTCACTCACCTGCCCTGCTGAGTCCCAGTGGCTGCCTAGCCGGCATCCTTGGTCTGGCTCCCCGACTGTCTTGTGCCCTCTGCGTCACAAACCAGCTCCAAACTCGGCGGCTTCAAACATTTCAATACATCTCACAGTTTTGTGGGGGCAGGAATGTAGGCAGGGCTCTGCTGGGTTACTCTGCTCCGTGTGGCATCTCCTGGGGTCATCCGGCAAAGGTTAGCTGGTGGCCTGTTGGATCTGAGGGTCCAAGACCCCCGTGATGCTTCACTCACATGCCTGATGCCTCCGGGGATGTCAGCAGTGACAGAGCCAGCCAGACCTGCTCTGTGAGTCTGAGTCTTCCCATGCAGTGTGTTCAGCAGGATCGCTGGAGCTTTCCATGGCGACTGAGAGCTCCATGAGACCAAGGAGGGTACTGCCAGGCCTCTTAAAAGCCAGGTTTGGGGGGCACCTGGCTGGATCAGTCGGTGGAGCATGTGACCCTCGATCTCGGAGTCATGAATTCGAGCCCCATGTTGCACTTAGAAATTACTTGAAAGAAAGAAAGAAAGGAAGGAAGGAAGGAAGGAAGGAAGGAAGGAAGGAAGGAAGAAAGAAAGAAAGAAAGAAAGAAAGAAAGAAAGAAAGAAAGAAAGAAAGAAAGAAAGAAAGAAAGAAAAGGGACGCCTGGGTGAGCTCGGTCAGTGGAGATTCTGACTCTTGTGACCACCTTCACTGGCGCCACCACCTGAAGTCCCCCCCCCTCAAGGTAATGTTCTCCATTCCCCTAAAATCCAATATAACACACGCAGCCTTGCCTCCTGTGCCGAGCCCTGTGCAGGGCAATAGTGATCACATTGTAATGGCAGAGGGATGGGGACATCTAGGCCCACAGCTGTGTCCTGTGGGGTGGAGATTTCCTCCTATCTCAGGCCTCTGGTTTCTTCTGAACTCCTTGAGGGGGTCAGATTCACAGGCGGGTTTGGAACTAGGGGCTGGAGAGAATGGAACATTAAAATAAATTTTTTTAATATTTATTTTTGAGAGAGAGAGAGACAGAGTGCAAGGGGCAGAGAGAGAGAGGGAGACACAGAATCCAAAGCAGGCTCCAGGCTCTGAGTAAATGATGCAGGGCTCGAACCCACGGACCGTGAGATCATGACCTGAGCCAAAGTTAGACACTTAACTGACTGAGCCACCCAGGCACCCTGAAGATGGAAAATGTTCTGCATGACTGGCTGAGACTTTCAGAGGTCTTCCAGGACAAAGCGGTGTTTAAAAAAAAAAAAAGTGAGAAAGGGAGCATGGAGAAGGCTTGAGAAACTTCGAGGGGGTTTCCCAGTTGAGGATGAACAGTCAAAGCAGATGTCTGATTTCACATTCATTCATTCATTCAACAGCTGCGTCTCTCCCACCTAGCAGTGCTGAGCACTGCAGACAGGATGGTGCATAAGATCGGTCCCTACTTACTAACTAGCAGAGGAAACAAATAAACCAAGAAAAAGTTAACAGACACGTAAAGTAATTGCAAATCGCGGTGAGTCCCATGAAGCAAACTCATGAGTGGCTGAGAAAAAAGAATAAAACAGGGATCGGCTTCATGTATTAACCCCCACCCCCAGCCTGCACCAAATCTGCAGTCAAGTCTGCTACCTGTGTGACGGGGATTTGTGGCTATCAGAGAAAAGAGGATGAATTCTAAATCTGGTTTAATGAAATGTATTCCAGAGACAGGAGAATAGGATGGAAATGCTCTCATGACCTGAGCTAATTCAGAACGAGCAGGACCTCAGATTGCTGGCTGAGGGCAAGGACCCAAATTCCATCCCCCACGGTATGTCCCAGGGTTGAATGGGACCTCCACAGGATATGAATGGAGGAGTCAAATGATCCATTACAACCTGGGTTCATAGTTCCTCAAGGGGTCACGATCAGATGGGGGAGGGGCCCTGGACATCACCAGAGCCCATTGGAGTCCAGCGTGGCCTGTAACAGAGGCCAACGGGACAGACTTGGGAGTACAACCTTGAAACACATGTTAAAAAATAACATTCAGGGGCGCCTGGGTGGCTTAGTCGGTTAAGCGTCCGACTTTCGCTTGGGTCATGATCTCGCGGTTCGTGGGTTCGAGCCCCGCGTCGGGCTCTGTGCTGACTGCCAGCTCAGAGCCTGGAGCTTGTTTCAGTCTGTGACTCCCTCTCTCTCTCTGACCCTCCCCTGCTCACGCTGTCTCTCTCTCTCTCCTAGAAATAAAAAAAAATAAAATAATAACATTCAGGCACATCTCTGGGTGGCTCAGCCGGTTGAGCCTCTGACTCTTGATTTCGGCTCAGGTCATGATCTCACGGTTCTCAGGAGATGGAGCTTTCTTGGGTTCTCTCTCTCCCTCTCTTTCTGGCCCTCCCCCTACCTTCTCTTTCTCAAAATAAATAAGCTTAAAAAACCCCACACAATCAGACACGAAACAAAATTCAGGGGTGCCTGGCTGGCTCAGTTGGAAGAGAGTATGCCTCTAGATCTTAGGGTCATGAGATCGAGCCCCATGTTGGGTGCAGAGATTACTTAAATAAGTAACTAAGTAAGAAAGTAGACTTAAAAAAAATTAACCAAGTAAATTTGAAGATCTAATTGGCTTGATTAAATAATTCATGAATCGGGCAGCATCTCCTCTTGCAAGGAGAGAGCAGCTCTGAGGTGTACAAAATGGAAGATTTTTATAGGAAGGAAGGAGGGGACAGAAAGTTATGATCAAGAGAAAAGAAAGGATTGTTCGGGGCACGGTCACCTTCCCTTAGGCGGAAGGACAAGGGGTCCATTCAGGCAGACTACCTCATCTTTCTTTGGGGAATGGAGAGGGCCCATGTGACCTCACTGGTGCTTATCAGAAAATTCCCAATTGAGCAGTTAAGACTCATATTTCTAGAGGAGGTTGAAACTGAAACTGCAATTAGATTAGGTATGAAGTCCTGGTTTGGTGACTTGGAATAGGCCAAAATGACATCATTTTGGGACTGTGGTTTTCTTTCTTTCTTTTCTTTCTAAATGTTTATTTATTTTTGAGATAGAGAGAGACAGAGAGACAGAGCACAAGTTGTGGAGGGGCAGAGAGAGGGAGACACAGAATCTGAAGCAGGCTCCAGGCTCTGAGCTGTCAGCACAGAGCCCGAAGCGGGGCTCGAACCCACAAACTGTGAGATCATGGTCTGAGCCAAAGTTGAACGCTTAACTGGTTGAGCCATCCAGGCTCCCCTGTGGTTTCCTTTTTGACACACATAGCAAGGAGAGTGGATAGTTCTTCTGGTCAGTTCAGAGGGGACTTCATGGTGCAGGGGACATTTGAGCTGAGCGTCAGAGGTGGAGAAGGAATTCTCTAGGCCTCAGAGAGAGTGAATTAATTGGTATAAGGCCAGGCTGCTTTTACAGGGAAAGACCCAACAGTGCAGAGACTTAAAGAACAGGGAAACGTTGGGGCGCCTGGGTGGCTCAGTTGTTTAAGCGTCTGACTTCGGCTCAGGTCACTATCTCATGGTTCGTGAGTTCGAGCCCCGCATCGGGCTCTGTGCTGACAGCTCAGAGCCTGGAACCTGCTTCAGATTCTGTGTCTCCCTCTTTCTCTGCCCCTCCCCTGCTCATGCTGTTTCTCAAAAATAAATAAACGTTAACAACAACAACAACAGGGAAATATCTTTCTCACAGAGCAGACCCCAAATGAATAACCCCTGTGGGTGGGCAGCTCCGCTCCCTGTAGCTATTCAGGGACCTGGGCCAATCCTGGTAAAACTGTCACCATAAAAGTTCTCCGCAGTCGCAGGGACCCTCACACCTGGGCTGCCTGCACGGTGGAGAGAGACAAGGTCACTGGACACTGGGTGAGCCGTCTCCCCACTCCACATGCCTGTGCCTGTCTCGTGCTTCCACAGCATGAAGCTAAGTCATCTCCTCATCGAAGGGACGGGATGGTCCCACATCCGGGTCCTTCCTAGATTGGTTTCACCAGCTTTCCAAGCTCAGGACCCAAGAAGCAGAAGGCCTAATACCCACCAGGGAAAGCACAAGTTATCGGCCCTGGAGCCGAACAACCCAGGAAGAGGCCTGGCCGCAAGTTCTCGCGGGATGTCACCAGGACGTGGTTTCTATCCTCAGCCTGCAGTGACAAGGCTTCTGGATGGGCTGAGCTCTCAGGCCCTCGTGTGAATGGACGCTTCCTCACTGGGCTGTCCTAACTTCCTTTTTTTTTTTTTTTAAACTTTTGTATTTTTTTTAAGTCCGGGCTCCATCTCACAACGCCAAGATCAAAAGTCACAAGCAAGCAAAGGGACTGAGCCAGACATGCTCCGGGAGGCTGGCCTAACTTCTGAACCCATTCTGATTGGACTGGTGTGTGTCATGTGACCATGCATGTAACCAATCATCACAGCCAAGAGAATGTGATATAAGGATCGGCTGAACCGGGTCATCCCTGATGCTGAGGGTACTGACCCCACCTCTGCGACACTAAGTGGGAGGGGAACAGTGGCTCTGAATAAACATCAGGCTGGGGATGGATGCTAGGAAGGCATCCAACCAATGACCATATGGTGCAAACCTCCTCCACCTACCTCCAGCCGTGAAGTCTCTTCCCTCTTCCCCAAGTCAGTTACGTCTGTTCCTGCCTCCTGCCCTTGGCCGGGACCCTCCCTTAGCCAGAAGAGCTCTTTCTATTCCTCCTTTTCTGAGACACAGATTGAATGCCATCCTTTCCAGGTTGGTTCACAGACATTTGCTCAGCCCTCTCGCTCTATAGAGGACCTGTAGACACAGAGAAGAAACAGGTACAATCTTTGACCTCTAGGAACCTACACTCCGGGGAACAATATCAGAAGCTACCACCTGAGGGTCCGCTGTGTGCCAAGCACAGTTATGCCCCTTCATGCATCACCTCATTTAATTTACAACAAAACATTGTAGCACTATCCTTATTAGCCTCTGTGCCCACCCCCTTTTCTCAGACTGAGCTTTGGGAAAATCCACCAGACTGTGACTACCTCTTCAGCCTCATCTCATCCCAGTCCTCATTTTTATCTGCACATACCATGCGGCCTTTCTTTCAAGTCCTTGAATATACCATGCTCTTTTCCACCCCAGGACCTCTGCACGTACAGGTTCCTTCATCCAAAATGCTCTTTCTCTTATTTTGCTAAATTGAACTATTCAGCCTTCAGGGTACCTGGCTGGCTCAGTGGGAAGAGCATGCAACTCTTGATCTCAGGGTCATGAGTTCGAGCCCCACGTCAGATGTTAGAGATTTCTGAAAAAAAAAAAAAATGAACTTAAAAAGTTAGTTAAAAAAAGAATTTAAATAAATAAATAACTAATAAATAAACTATTCATCCTTCAGATCTCACATCAAATATTCATTCCTCTGAGGAGGTCTTCCATTACCTTCCAGACTGGGCAAGGGCTGCTGCTTGGAAGTTTTTAGAGCACCCTACGTGTTCTTTGTAGCACTACTCACAAGCATAATTACATACTCATTTGTGTTTAGTGTCTGTTTGCAGTCTCCCCACCAGACAGTAAGTTGTCTTGAGGGCTAGACTGGGGTCTGCTCTGCTCACCAGATGGTTTTACCTAGCACATGAAAAGCTCAGCAATTATTTGTTGAATGGAGAAGTTGGATATCCGTGTGCCTATCCCCCTATCCATGATGGGGAGGAGCTCTATCAATACTTGTTAATGTTACTATAACCCAGTATGTGACTGAGCAATGCTTAATTTGGAGCCAAACGGTACAAACGTTAAGTTCAATGGTTGTTGTAAAAGAAAAATAGTTAATGCTATAATCTTAGCAGATAGTGAGGAGTTCAGACAGACTTGGCTTTGGGATTCAGCTTTTGCAAGGATTGAGGACAACTTCAGGGAGTTTAGGGGAAATGGTCCCAAGACTGCTTTTCTTATCCTGAAGTCAATGGGAAGTATGCTTTCTCTTTTGGGACTGAGAGCTATAGTCAATGAAAGCCTAGAGGTGTTTGTAGCCATCTTGCCTGGCTGCATGGAAAGAAGAATTGAGGGATGCTGGGGGCGGGGGGGTGGTGGTGGTGGTGCTGGAAACTTCTTTTGAGCCCTTAGGATCCAGCCATACCCAAAACTCCTATACTTCTAGAGTTTGTCAGTAATTATCTTCCCCCTCACCCCTTTCTTTGCTTTAGTTCGTGGTAGGTTTCCGTCACTTGCAAGTGCTAGAAATCTAGTTAATACAATGTTGACATGAGTCTGGTCAAGATCTTATGTGGGCAGGAAACCCAAGTCAAATCATAAAGGGTTTAGGATAGAACCTAGCACATGATAGGCACCCATTGTTCCGGAAACACCGTTCTTATAGTTCCTTATACTTTCCCACCAAAATGCAATTACATATCGCAATTTTAGCTGAGTAATTATTGTCATCATTACAATTGTTCACTGTCTTCCAACTATACTGTAAACTTCGTTTCTGTAGGGACTGTAACTTGTTCCCTGTATTCCTTACACCCAACACATGACCTAGCACAGAGGCGATCAATAAATATCTTTGAGTAAATGAATAAATGCTAGTTAAGAGCACGAGCCTTAGGGTGAGAAAGACTCCAAAAATGTCAAGTGAGATCCAAGTTTAAGTCCTGCTGCTTGCCACTTACTTGTTTTCATGGGCAGGCCACATGAGAGCGTCTGAGCTTCTGTTTTCTCAGCTGTAAAATGGAGGTGATAATATTACCTATTTTACGGATTGTTTCGTGCAATAAATGGAAATGTGTGAGTGAAGTGTTAGTACAGCTATTAAGACAGTTCTTCCTAGCAAGTACAAAATAGACGCCTGTTAAGGAGATGACAGCAAGCCCTCCTCCTCACTTCCGTTCTCGCAACCCACTCTCCCAACACTCGGCAAAACAAGACCTGTCATCGTCAGTTCACACAAGAGGAAACAGGACCTCGCAGGAGAAGGACTCGGTGCAGGACCCAGCCTCTAGGGTGGAGCCTCGGGCCTGAGCACATTCGGGAAGGGCGGGGCTGGGGAGCGGGTGGCGCCCAGGAACGGGGAGCCCACCGGACGCCCCCTGGCGCTTTCCCCACTGCTCGTCTCTCTTCAGTGGCCGCGTTCCAGGGTTAGGGTCCATGCAAGACCCCGCGACTCCCCGCCCCTGCGAGTTCGGGC
>NW_027529999.1:1132858-1182508 GCF_008692635.1 Crocuta crocuta
AGTCCCCTGCCTGGGTGTCGGGAGCCGCTGACTCAGCGGAGTGGAACCAGCCCTTGGCGCCCCCGCCCCCACCCCGCTCTCTCTGGGGACCTGGAGGCCGGCGCCTGGGGAGGTGGGAGGTGCGAGCGCGCCAGCCCAGCCCTTCTTTTGTTCCCTAGAACATTCCTTTACTCCATTCTTCCCGACCTGGAGCGTCTGTGGTTACTGTTTCAGGTTACGTTTCGGGAAACTGACACCGAGGAAACTGCCCTGGCACCTGGCTCCTGCCACGTCTTGGTTGTTGGTCTTCAGGAAGCCCTTCGACGACCCCCTCCCTGCAGTCTCTGTTTCCTCGCTTGTAAAGTGGGAGCCGAAGTGCTGATAGGGAAGGGTCTCTATGAGGTCAAATGCGAAAACACTAATATAAAACTGCAGGTACAAACTGAATGTTAGATACTTGTTTTTGGAAGGTCTCCACAGATCAAAAGCTAACATTTATGTGTTGAGACCTCCTCTCCCTCATCCTGCGTCACGGGGACAATTTGTCATCCCCCTAAGGGCTTTGAAATCTCACTTTGTTGGTGCAGGCCCTCCCTGATCTCTCGACCCTACGCGCCAGGTACGCCCACACCCCCACACCCGCCAGGAGTTACCGTGTTGTATATTTCCCTAGGATACAGGTAACTTCCCCTATTCAAATACTTTTTTTTTAAGGAGTTACCATTTACATTCAATGAAATGCACAGACAGAACTTAACACATGCAGTTGCGCGCGTTTCCAGAAATGAAAACACCCTTGTAACCCACATTCCTATCAAAACAGAACATTTCCAGCCCCACAGAAAGTTCCCACACCCCACCCCAGGCCACCACTGTACCCCTTTCTCTTCCTATAGGTAAGTTTGTCTAGAACAATAGAAATTAAAACATACAATATGTTTTATTGAGTCTGGTTTCTTTCATTCAGCATAATCTTCTTGAGATTCACCCATATCAATTTTTCTTCTTTTTTTGAGAGTCATTCATATTGTGTGTATGAGTAATTTTTTAAAATGGAAATTGATGAGTAGTATATCATTATATAACTATGCCATAACTTGTTTATCCATTTTTCTCTTGATGGACATTTGTATTGTTTTCACCTTAGGGTTATTATCAACTATCAATATTATTATTTTTTAATTTTTGTAATGTTTATTATTTTGAGAGAGAGAGACAGAGCACGAGCGGGAGAGGGGCAGAGAGAGAGGGAGACACAGAATCCGAAGCAGGCTCCAGACTCCGAGCTGTCAGCACAGAGCCCGACGCGAGTGGAACCCACGAACCGTGAGATCATGACCTGAGCTGAAGTGGAACGCACAACCAGCTGAGCCACCCAGGTGCCCCTAACTATCAATATTCTTATACAGATCTTTTTGTGGACCTGAGTTTTTATTTATCTTGGATAAAAGAGTGGAATTGCTGGATCATAGGCTAGTTATAGATTTAATCTTGTAAGAAATGCCAGACAGTCCTCTAAAGTGGTTGTAGCATTTTACATTCTCACTGTCAGTGCACAAGGGGTTCAACATTGTCAGACTTTTTACTTTAGCCATTTAATGGGTGTAGTGTATCTTTATGGCATTACTTTAAAAAATAACGAATCAATGTTGTTTAAAATTATTAATAAAAGTATGCAATTCCAAAGGTACAAAAGGCTATTCAGTAAAGAAGAGGCCCTTGTCACTCGATTTTTTCCCCTAGAAGCTATCAGCCTTAGGAGTGGCTTTTGTCTCCATTCAAATTGTTCTTTCTTTTTTTCTACTGGAATATACAAGCCCCAGGAGGAGAGGGGTCGCCTATGGTATTAACAGTTGTGAACTGAGCTCTTCTCCAGTGCTAATAAAAGGCCAATAACTATTGTTGAATGAATGCCAGGCACTGTTCTAGAAAAGACCTATCACCTATTATATTATCCCTTAAAAATTTTTTTTAATGTTTATTTTTGGGAGAGAGCGCGACAGCGTGAGCAGGGGAGGTGGGGGGGGAGGGTACAGAGGACCTGTAGCAGGCTCCGCACTGACAGCAGAGAGCCCCATGCGCGGCTCAAGCCCATGAACTATGAGATTATGACCTGAGCCAAAGTTGGATGCTCAACTGACTGAGCCACCCAGGCGCCCCCCATTTTTAAATTATTTTTATTTTAGAGAGAGAGAGAGTGTGCGAGCATGAGTTGGGGAGAGGGGGAGAGGGAGAGAGAATCATAAGCAGGCTCCATGCTCAGTGGGGAGCCTGACATGGGGCTCAATACCACAACCCTGGGATCATGACCTGAGCCAAAATTCAGAGTCAGACACCCAACTGACTGAGTCTCCCAGGCGCCCTTACATTATCATTTTAATTCAAGAGAGTAGCAGAGTCCCTTTGGAGGAAGCCTGGAATTAAGTGATGTCAATAAAATTTTGTGAAATGAATGCATGTTGATGAAGGAGATGCCTAGGGGTTCTTGCAGGCAGTGTAAACTGGATTCTCTTTTCTTTTCTTTTTTCTTTTCTTTTCTTTCTCCCCCTCCCCCCCCCAACATTTCTTAGATGTCAGGCACTAAGCAAACTGAAAAATACACATGTGTTATTTTTGCTGCCGGCATTATTTCACCCTTCAGTTTTTCTCAGGGGAACATCTTCCTTTGCTCAGCCCCTGAGCTCCAAGTGGACATGTGACCTAAGCCTAACCAATCAGAGAATCTCAGCCCCTTGGCCACAGTGATTGGTTCAGGGATGTGCCCTTTGACCAATGAAAGCCAGCCCTGGACTGTGTTCAAACTGGTGGGTCCACAGGCTCTCTTCTTTCCAGTGGACTTGAAATTGTGGGGCTGGAGACCCGGGAGAGATGAGATCAAGGGAGCTGAATTACGAATGAAGTTAGGCAGCAAGGTGTAGGGGTGAGGTCCTGACAGAGGGACACCCCCAGCCTGAGGAAAACGAGTGCAATGGAGTGAAAGAGCAAGGACCTTCAGGGAGTCAGACAGAGGCCGGAGCCTGAGGGGCCAGGCTGGCCACGGAGAGGGGTTTGGCTCTTACTCTGAGAAGCTATTAGAAGGTTTTGAGCAGGGGAATACTATAATATGCTTCACATTTTAAAAAGATCATTCTGTAGAGATGAGGTTGGGAGTTGGGTGTGAGAGGCAGGGGTGCAGGAAGAAGGGAGACCACTGAGGAGGCTATTGTAATCATCAAGCTAGAAACCAGGGTGTTTTGGACTAGAGTCTTAGCTGTGGGGAAAAGGAGAGTGATTTAGGGGCACCCGGGTGGCTCAGTCGGTTGAACGTCTGACTTCAGCTCAGGTCATGATCTCACAGTTTGTGAGTTCAAGCTCCACATTGGGCTCTGTGCTGACAGCACCGAGCCTGCTTCAGATCCCCTGTCCTTTTCCCGCCTGTGTGCTCTCAAAAAAATAAATAAAACATTAAAAAAAAAAAGGTAGAGTGATTTAGCATGGCTTGTTTGGGAATGTAGCCAGAGCAAAAGAAAGCAGAGCTTACAAAAGTGTTTCTGGTGACAGAATTTGAGCCACTAGATACAGCTATGCCTGAAGCTGTTCCTCCTGGGCTTTTCAGTTATATGAGCCAATGCATTCTTTTTTATGATTAAAGATCGTTTGATCTGGGCTTCTGTTGCTTGGAAATAAGTCATGGCTATGTGTTTTATTTTATTAATCCTCAGAACAAATCTTTAGGATTGCCACTATTAGCCCAGTATTACAGTTGGGAAAACTAAGGCTTAAGACAAGGAAAGTGAATTGCCCAGGGCTACACAGAGATATTATGACAGAGATAGGATTCAGACCAAGTCACTACCACTGAAGTCTGTGCAGTTAACCGTATAGGCCACTGATTATAAACTCCACCCCCTCTCCCTCTCCAGACTTCTATCATCTTTCGGACTGGCACTCAGTTCCTTTTGCTCTACCCTAAAAGAGAACCAATGGTGTGAGACCCTGTGCTCCAAAGGAACCCTCAAGGGGTCGGAATCCCACTCACCTCTTTGCACGATACTTATGCAAAATGAACGGGATCTTAAAGTTCTCAAGCAAGTTCTTAGTATTGACCCTGAATTATACACAGAGCATCTTCGTGTATGCGAGACATTCAAAGAGCACGTGTATGGTAGGACTGATTCTCTTAAAACAGACAGAAGCCTAGATCAAATAAGCTGAAGAAAAATATTAGAAAACTCAAAATATATCATGATTGATTCAGGTGTGGTGGATCCAGAAGCTCAGAGGACATCTTCCCTTCCTCTTGTTTCACAGGTTCTCTGTGTAGGAAGTATGATGGCCTCCAACTGTCCAAGAATTGGCTTACAATTTTAGGAAAAAAGGTAATTTTCGCCAAAAGTTCTGGGAAAAAAATGTCTCAGGAGGACTCTATTTGACTCAGTTAGAGAAAGTACTCATTCTTTCTCTGATCCAATCACTGAGGTTAAACAAACAGGATACCCTGTTGGGCAGGACATGGTCATGCCCACCCCTATCACCAAGAATAGGTAGGCTAGAATGAGTATTGACCAAACCACATAGAATAGTTTCTTATTTAAAAAAAAGGAGGTTCCCCCCACCCCCACCCCCGGAAGGATAAGGAAGGAGTCCTGGGCAGGCCAGTACAGCCAGTCTACTTCAGAAAACTCTGGGCATTCTATCACTACTTTATGTTGTTGAACTGGGGAATTTGTGCCTACAGAGGAAAAGAGGCCAGATTTTGGAGGCAAACAGGCCTGAGTTCAAGCCCAAGGTCTGAAGCCGAGCTCTTTGAACCTCCACTGTTAGCTCAGAGCATTGTAAGGTAGCAGTGATTCATTCTTGAAATTTTGGGTAGCAACCTTGAAAGAATTAAGGGAAGTTCATCGTAGTGCAAGATGACCACAGAGCTTTGACATCTCATGACGTGCTCTCATGCTGGGTCAAGGGCCTTCTCTGGTTGAGAACAATCTCCTGCCTTCACCATGTTCTTCCCTCCTCAGAAGGCCAAGGTCTTCCCTGTTAGTCAAGACACAGCCTGGCCCGGGCATCTGCTGGGGTTGTTACACCTCTTGGCCGTCTGTCTGCCAGACATCACCATAAGAGCATGTATGTTCAGGCAAAGCGTAGTAAATGCATTTCACACGCTGATCCAAATTCAGCAACATACCTGTGAAGCCCGTGCCACCAGGGGCAGTTGATGGCTCCGGCGCAAATCGGTTACAACGTGTCCTGTAGCACAGAGCAGGGATCCCAATGCTTCAAAGTGGCTGAAGCAAAAAGGATGTTTCTTATCTCGCATCAAAGAAGGTCTAGGGGTAGGGAGAGCTTCTGGGCTGGCTGATATGACTCCACAGTGCCATCCAGGATGCGGGTTCCGGCTACCTCTCTGCTCCATCAGTCTCCGTGTTGGCTCTATCCTCAGGTTGGTTGAAAGACAGAGCTGCAGTTCTAAGTGCTCAACCCACGTACCACGGTGTTGAGGGAAAGGGGAGAGTCCACACCATTCTATGACTCTCTCTTAGGAGAAGACATTTCCCAGACGCTCTCCAGCAGGGCCCTCCCAGGTCTCATTGGACAGAATTGGGTCCCATGACCAATCTTGAGCCATCACTGTCTGAGGGATGGAATTACCGTAATTAGTTCGGATACATCATCTGGATGTGGAATGGATGTGGGGGGTGGAGACTAAGTGCACCTCCAAGGACCAGTTTACATAATAGATGTCAAGGGCCTGGTGGGCGGTCAGCTGCAAATAGATCCCTTCTCTTCTGTCTTGGAATGATACTGTGATTAGATGGTGTGTCCAAAGAAGGCCAGTGTCAGATAGGGAGAGCCATCCCATCCGGGGATGACAAGGTCTTTGGTAGGGAGCTGGTGAAGGCTACTTGTTTACAAGAAACTGAAAGGAAATGAGCTCCATTCAACTTAGATCAAATTAAAAGGGGGTTGTGAAATGATCTGGAAGAAACTGGGAGATACCTCCCACCATCTCCCCAGCCTCAGTGGCTCCCTCTATCTGCTCACCATACTGCAGTGGGCTTCTTTTTAAAAACAAACATGTTAGGGCACCTGGGTGGTTCAGTTGGTTGAACGTCCCAACTCTCGATTTTGGTTTAGGTCATGATCCCAGGGTCGTGGGATCAAACCTCGCATCAGTCTCTGCACTGAGTGTAGAGCCTGCTTGGGATTCATTCTCTCTCTCTCTCTCTTCCTGTCTTCCTTTGCCCCTCTCCCCCCACTCATGCTCTCCCTCTCTCTGAAATAAAAGAATAATAATAAACAAAAGCACACGTGTTACTTACAGTGAACCATCTTCTACCTAAAATTCTTTCTTTTCCTTTTCATAAACTATAACCTGTTTTTTGCTTCAATGCCCAGGAAGCAAAGCAACCAGTCAGAGAGAGGTAAAAGACTTCTGCAGAAGATGCCCTTATCTGAGTTAAATAAATTGTCAGGATTTTCATGATTTTTGGTGGGTGTGCAACTCAGGACCAGGCCTATAGAAGACTAGTGGCTAATATCTATTTAAAAATTTTAACTGCATAGGAGCAGCTGACTGGCTCAGTCAGTGGAGCATGGGACTCTTGACCTGGGGGTTGTAGATTTAAGCCCATGTTGGGTGTAGAGATTACGTAAAATAAAGTCTTAAGGGACACCGGGGTGGCTCAGTCAGTTAAGCATCCTGACTTTGGCTCAGGTCATGATCTTGTGGTTGGTGAGTTTGAGCCCTGTGTCCAGCTCTGTGCTGTAGCTCAGAGCCTGGAGCCTGCTTTGGAATAAATCTCATTTTTGAGAGAGAGAATGAGTGGGGGAGAGTCAGAGAGAGAGGGAGACACAGAATCTGAAGCAGGCTCCAGGCTCTGAGCTGTCAGCACAGAGCCCAACGCGGGGCTTGAACTCACAAACCATGAGATCATGACCCAAGGCTAAGTTGGAGGCTTAACCTACTGATCCACCCAGGCGCCCCAACNGGAAACCGCTTTGTCCTGGAGAGAGCTGGAAGAATTGGAGAGTTTCTGCCCTGGTCCCGTTCCCTACCCCCATGTCCTCTAGCCAGTGACGGATCAGAGTGGAAAGGAAAGTCCGGCTCCAGTGCTTCAGGGCTTCCCCACTAGAACCCCCAATGCCAGCGCGGACCAAGCAGATGCTACCCCCCCTTCAGGATTTTGTCTGAAATCACATCCTTGTTTGCCGTCTTCNACAAAACAAAACAAAACAATAGGTTGTTACCGACCTATTTATTTGCTTTCATGAAAACGACATCTATTTATTTGTTCGATTAAATAAGTCACACAGACATTACTCTCAGGTAAAATTCAAGTAAAACTGAGCTCAAAGCAATGTTTAATGTCACAAATCCCAAGCCCATGGCTCCCCGAGGAGGCAAATTCTGCTATTGATGATACGTGTGGCCTTTCAGACCTTGGGCTGTGTGTTTTCACTCAGACTCGCATTTTGTCTGCTGTGTGTTTCACTTGACAAGCTGCCTTTCTTCTTTAAAACTCTGTCTTGGATGTTTTTCCATGTCAGCACATCTAGTCCAGCCTCCGGGGTGACCTTCCTAAACTGCCTGTGACTTGGAGCAGCTCCCCAGTTTAGGAGCCCTCAAAGTAATGCTCCCCACCTCTCCTGGAATGAGACCCAAACCGCTTCTCACCTGACTTGGCCCCGCCCACCGCTTCCACCTGCTCTCACCTTCCGCTGCCACCAGCTTCACCCCCACTAGCCTCCAGCTTCGCTGGACTCCCCTT
Organism: Crocuta crocuta; assembly: GCF_008692635.1. Lineage (NCBI taxonomy): Eukaryota > Metazoa > Chordata > Mammalia > Carnivora > Hyaenidae > Crocuta > Crocuta crocuta. The sequence goes on from NW_027529999.1 coordinate 1,140,586, forward strand.
GTTTATTTGAATGTGCCCCAGGGCCTTTGCACGGCCCATTTCCTCTTTCTAGACTGTTCTCCCCTTTGTCTAGCTAACTGCTACTGATCTTTGAGGTCCCAGCAGAGCAGCCTTCCCTGCCCCCCCGCCCCCCAGGGCTGGGTGACATCGCATGCCCTTTGTCTTTATAATACCCTCTATTTTACCTTCAGAGTCCTTGTAAGTAATTAAGTTGTCATTAATTCCCATTGGTAAGTGTGCTGCTAATTAATGAACTGATTATTCATTTTTTTCTCCTTGACTAGAGTGCAAGCTCCAGGAGGGAAGGCTCCTTTGTGTCTTATTCGCTCAGCTCGCAAGGGACTGGCACAGCTCCAAGCAAGGAGGAGAGGCTCAGTGGTGGTTGAGGGAGTGGAAGGAAGAAGTGGAAAGTCGCCAGATGGCTTCTCTCTGCTTATGTCTCTCCGAGGTGGCCCTGTCTCTTGTCTCTGCTGTGCTCTGGGGCCTCCTTGCTCTCCTCTCTGCAGCCCCTAGGCTACCCCTCACACTTAGCTGCTTTTCTTCATCGCTCTGGCCTCCCCACAGCTTGTCCCTTGGACAACTCCAGTCCCCACTCTACAGCAGGACCTTTCCACCCTGGAGCCCACCACCAGCGGACTGCGGCCTTTGGGTCTCTTTGCTCAAGTTCTTGGGAAGGAGTCTCCTTTGGCTCAACCCAAAGAAAAGTCGGGTTCCCGGGGCCCAGCGATCCGCCCTGGCCATTCCTCGCTGGCCAGGACGGCAGTAGGGACTGTGGGAGCCAGGCCAGCGTAAGTCAGAAGGGGAAGTTGAATGTGGCAGGGAACTTGACTGGCATTTGGCCGCAAATGTAAAAGGGAACCAAAAATACAATGGGCTGTTGTGTTGTGCTTTGTTTTGTTTCTGGTTTAAGAAAATATAGATAGCAGCTCCCACTTTCTAGGGCCATCTGTCCAGCCCTGATTCTCTGGGGATTGACCCCTATCACAGACATGCATGTTGTGTATATACTCCACCCCAGAGGCCAGAGATGATGAGTCTTGAGCTCGAAGCCTGTCTCAAATTGGGTCACTCAGAGTCCTTGAGCTGAGAATTTGCAATTTATCACAGAGCTCCAGAACTGACCCAGCACTTTACTGCCAGATGCTGAGGAAAGCAAGGAGGAGGAGGAGGAGGAGGGAAGAGGGAGGAGGAGGAAGAGAAGGCAGACCACAGAGAGAAGATAGACCAGCTTTCATTCATTCAGTAAATATTCACTGAGCGGGGCACCCGGCTGGCTCAGTCAGAGGAGTGTGCAACTCTCGATCTCAGGGTCATGAGTTCAAGCCCCAAGTTGGGTGTAGAGATTACTTAAAAATAAATTCATTTTTAAAAATAAGTAAATAAATGTTCACTGAGTAACACCAGGGTCAGGCACTATTCCGTGTGCTTGGGATACACCGTGAAACATGAAAGGAAAAAAGTCCCTGGTCTCTTAGAGGGTACATGTTAGCAGGGAACAGACAGTACGTAATATAAATAAGGAAAATAATAAATGGTGATAAGAGCTAAGGAAGGAAAAGAAAGCAAGCTGGGAAGTGGAGTGGGAAGTAGGTGCAGGAGAGGGCTGGTCCTAAAGTGTTAGTTAAGGTGTCCGGGACATTTTCACCAAGATGGGGATATATTTTTTTATGTTTATTTTTGAGAGAAAGAGCACAAGTGTGGGGGGGGGGGTTGGGGACAGAGGATCCGAAGCAGGCTCCGCACTGACAGCAGTGAGCCTGATGTGGGGCTCGAACCTATGAACCATGAGATCATGCCCTGAGCTGAGCCATCCAGGCTCCCCTGCACTCATATCATTCTTTAAGAACCCCACTCCTGCTCCATCTGTGTAAGCTGGTTTCAGAGGGTTTCCGTTCACGAGCAGCTGAAAGACGATCGCCTCCTGATGCACCTGTTCATGTCTCATTTCGGGGGCCTGAAGTCTCGTCATTCTTTGTATGCATGTCTGTCTCTGCCACAGGACCGTGAGCTCCCTGAGGGCAGGGACTGTGTCGTCCACATCTGCATCCTCGGAGTTGGCACAGGGCCTGGCTTAGAAATACCATATTATTGGAGCACCTGGGTGGCTCAGTCGGCTAAGCGTCCGACTTTGGCTCAGGTCATGATCTCATGGTTCATGGGTTCAAGCCCCATGTTGGGCTCTGTGCTGACAGCTAGCTCAGAGCCTGGAGCCTGTTTCGGATTCTGTGTCTCCCTCTCTTTCTGCCCCTCCCCCACTCATGCTCTCTCTCTGTCTCTGAAATAAAGCAATGTTAAAAAAAAAAAAAGAAATATTGCTGCCCATTGATTGAGACAACTGGAGTCAAATGACACTTTGGTCTGAGGATGTAAGGACTCTGAAATAGAAACAGTGCACGTGAGGAGCGCCTCATTCCTGCCCCGCCCCCCAAAACAACCCTCCTCTTTCTCTTTAATACATTGGACTTCCAAGTAGCTTCCATCTGGAACAAAGATTCTGTGGTTCAAAAAAGTGGAAAAAATACTGTCCACTTCCAGGTAAGTGTGGCAGACTGAACACACACTCCGTGTTCCTTCAAACTAAAATGAGAAGAAAGTCCATTGAGCTGAATCTATACCGGCGAGGGCATAGTGGAGAAGCCGCCTGACTTCAAGGCAACGGACCCCAAAGCTCAGGGCATGCGAGGGGGACCTGGTGGCTCTGGTCTATGTGAGGGGGGTGCTAGGCACGGGAGACTTGCCGAAACTCTGTTGGAGGCGAAGAGACCTGAGATCCCTCCCCTGTTTTACATCGCTTTCGATCTCTCCTTCCCAAAGTTGAATTTTGCCTTGAAGTTAGGAACATTTTCAGAACCGGTTAACTATTTTCATGTCCTCTTTGAAATTTTTGGTTAAAACAAAAGGTTGAGTGGATAAAACCCTTTACAAAGATGGTTGTCACCTTCCTTTCTCATTTCCATTACTGCCAAATGTGATGTTTCCTTTGGTTCAAAATGCAGCCTTGACTGCTCGCATGCAAGCCAACAAAATCAACACTTTGGCAATTGCACAATGGCATCTTGGCTTTAGCTACTGACTGTGCGAAGTTGAAACTACCCTCCTGAGCTGGACCTGATACCGTGAAAACCCACCTCCCAAAAGGAACCTTCTTGTTAATTTTGCACGTGGAGATCCCTTAACAAGCTCCAACCTTTTTTCTGTGCCCGGTGATGTTGTACACACATATGAAACAACCCTGGGATTCGAATTATGATCACACCAGTGAAGCTAGAAACAGAACGAAAATTACAGCAGAAAGGTTGGAAATGCAGGTGTGGTCAAGCCACATGACAGGGATGGAAAAGAACAGAGAAATCATCAGAAAATTAGAGGGCCAGGCTCGGAGGTCTAGTATCTCAGTCTCCAGAGTTCCAGAAAGAACAGAGGAAACAGAGTGGAGGAAATCCTTCAAGAAAACAATTCAAGAACTCTAAAGAACATCGGTTACCATAGCGAGGCCCACTAAGTTCCCAGAAAAGTAGATGAGAGTTGGTCTATGCCAAGTTACATCGGCAGGAAATTTCAGAACAATAGGGACAGAGAGAAGATGTTAGAAGATTCCAGGGAGAAAAAACAAGTTTTCCACAGGCACGCACACACACGGAGTCTGGTGGTGGTATTCAGACTTGCTAAACAGAGGACATTGATTCCGTTGCAGTGTGCAAAGATGTACTTTTTGTGGAAGTGAGTGAAGTTGGGGTCAAACTCTGACGTTTTGTGTGCCCGGAAGTACGCGTTGCTCTTCTGGGAAGGGGTTCCGGCCCTGTCACCTCCACATACACCATGCGTCTCCAGGTGGTACTCCCCAGTCTCCTCGGCCCCTTCCTCCCTGGACGTGTTCTATCAGAGCCACCTCCAAAATTATGAAAACCTGGAGCCAGAAAGTCATTACTGACTTCCTGCTGGGTGCTCAAGCTGAGAGCTTCTATAGGTGCTGGCTACCGTGAGCCCCGTAGTTGTTCGAAAGCCTAGAGTCCAGGCCGAGAAAAGCAGAGATGAGATTTGGCAGTTCCTGGGCCCTTAGGTCAGGCTGTCCCCGAAATTAGTCGAAGCCAGACCCTTACACTTTCTGTGTGCTGTGAGATCTTCCAAAACAAAACAGAACAAAACAGAACAAAACAAAACACACTTCTCTGACCTGGCTTTCCATCCCTTGAACAAAGTCTTGTGTCTAATACAGAAATGTAAAGGGCAACTGTACTCACTTGTGTAATAACGAATAATTATAGTGACGTGTATGGGGACTGACGAGGTACCGGGCACGGTGCACACGTTTTCAGTGTATTATCTTGCTTCATCTCCGTAAATCAGAGAAAAGACTGAGGCCAGGGCAGTCCAGTTACTTCTCTTCTTCACACGCTGAGTTAAAGCTCAGGCATGTAAGAGACCATCAGAGACCCTCCCCTCCATGGGACACCTCCCTCCTGCCCACACTTCTGTTCCTCCCACCGCTCCCCTGCTCTTGCTTTGTCTTCCGTCAGGATGCCCCTTCTCCCAGAAAACTCCTATTCATCCTTCAGGACCCACTCAAAAGTGTCCTGCCTTGGGGCCCCTGGCTGGCGCAGTCACAGGAGCAGGCGACTCGATCTCAGGGGCGTGAGCTGGAGCGCCACGTTGGGCATGGAGCCTGCTTAAAAGTGCCCTGTCCTGTTCCATCCTGAACTCGTCTTCAAATGCAGATTTCTTCCTAACCTCTTCTCTCTCCTCACCCCATATGCAAAATATTATGAAATTAACGGCATCAACTCCATTCAGATGGAATTTAAATCCTAGCTCTTCCACTGACCTGTTTAATAGACCTGGGCCTTAACATATGTGGGCTTTTTAGTTTCATCATCTGCAGAAGGGGATAAGCTAGGATGGCCTTATAGGGTTATTGTGAGGATTAAGTGAGTTTAATACATGCATAGAACCAGTTCTTAGTGCCTGCTTCATAATGAGCATGCGTTAAATGTTAGCTCGGGTGATTACTAGCCTATGACTTTATCCTCCAGCAACTGCCTTACTCTCTCTTTGCCTTAGATTCTGTATCCATAAGGTGAACGTAACGATAGCCCAGCTCTCAGGATTGGAGTGAGATTTAGATCAGCTGCTGCCGGTGAAGCGCCTGGCATTGTCATCAGAACACCACAAAAGGGGCACCTGGGTGGCTCAGTCGGTTAAGCGTCTGACTTCAGCTCAGGTCATGATCTCACAGTTTGTGGGTTCAAGCCCTGTTGTAGGGTTCTGTGTTAGGTTTTTTTGTTTGTTTGTTTTAATTTGTTTTTTAATGTTTTATTTATTTCTAGGAGAGAGAGAGAGAGACAGCGCGAGCAGGGGAGGGTCAGAGAGAGAGGGAGTCACAGACTCTGAAACAGGCTCCAGGCTCTGAGCTGGCAGCCAGCACAGAGCCCGACGCGGGGCTCGAACCCACGAACCGCGAGATCATAACCTAAGCGAAAGTCGGACGCTTAACCGACTAAGCCACCCAGGCACCCCTGTTTGTTTTAATTTTGAGAGAGAGAAAGTGTGAGTTGGGGGGGAGGGGCAGAGAGAGACAAGGAAAGAGAGAGAATCCCAAGCAGTCTCCACACTGTGGGGCTCGAACCCAGAACCATGAGACAGAGACCTGAGCCAGGAGTCTGACGCTTAACTGACTGCAACCCCCGGGCGATCCTGGGTAGGTTCTTTTAAAAATAGTTCCTGACTGCATATGAAACACACAAATCCAATCTCCTTATTAAAAATGTATGCATTATTGCTAAGGCTAAATTCTGCTTTGAACATCATGCCAATTCCAACCCTTTCCAAGATTCCCACTATTATCAGTCTGATGGCTTTTTTTCATCGAAACTACTCAGTAGCTGGGCATTTTCAGTCTGAGAACTGATGTCTTCTGTTCTGGAGAAATCCTCACCCCTTATTTCTTTAAGTACTGCCTCTCTGTCATTTGTCCCATTTTCCACTTCTGGAATGCCTGTAACGTGGTCTCAGCCGGGCCTCCAAATGTCTTAATTTCTCTCTCTTTTCCCTCCTCTGATTTCCTTTTGGGTCAATTTAATAAGACTATCTTCCTTTTTTTTTTTTCCTTCCTGAAATTTGATTGTGTTGTAATAGGCAACAGAGAATGCTTTAGACCCTAGTGATGGTTCATGTAAGTCTAACACTTCACAATTATGAAAAGCACGTGACGTTAATATTAAAATGTAACAGTATAAAACTTCTTAAAAATTGTTAACTGTAAAATGTAATTACACTTCCTTTGAAAGTCTTGTCCATTATGGGGCACCTGGGTGGCCCAGTCGGTTAAGCATCCAACTTCAGCTCAGGTCGTGATCTTGAGGTTTGTAAGTTCAAACCCCATGTCGGGCTCTGTGCTGACCACTCAGAGCCTGGAGCCTGCTTGGGATTCTGTGTTTCCCTCGCTCTCTGCCCCTCCCCCACTTGTGCTCTGTTTCTATCTCCCAAAAATGGATAAACATTAAAAAAATTTTTTAACGTCTTGTGCATTTGAAAAGGTGGGTATCAAATTTAAAAATGTTAGGGGCGCCTCGGTGGCTCAGTCGGTTGAACTCCCGACTTCGGCTCAGGTCATGATCTCACCTTTGTGGGTTTGAACCTCACATCAGGCTCTGTGCTGACAGCTTAAGGCTTGAAGCCTGCTTGGGATTCTGTGTCTCCCTTTCTCTCTGCCCCTCTCCTCGTCACTCTCTGTCTCTCAAAAAATAAAATGTTAAATTAAAAAAAAATTTTAGGTGGGGAAAAAATAACCTTTCACCAAAAAATTTCAAGAACCATTGGCTAACATTTGTATTTTAAGTGCCTTGAGTAAAATATTAGGAGGTGGGACGATCTTTCAAAGGCAAGTAATAACATTCAGTTTGGGAGTGTTAGCTGGATTTAGCCCCAAGTGAAGTAAAGGTGAAATGGGCCATTTAGAAACAGCCACACCACCCCTCTGTCTCTGATACGCTGCCCAGCCAGGGGCCCAATGCTTGGCACAAGCAACCCCTTTGCATCACTTGGGAATCCGGTGCCATAATGATTTCAAAATGGCCGCTCAGATTACCCTCAACAGCCCTGAGACTCGAGGCCCTAGAAAGCCGGCCAGTACCATCTGCTTTCACCGGGAACAAAGCAAACTGAATTACTTTCCAAGACCTGCTTAACCTGTGACCCTAACCCTGTAAAGTCTTTTAATTGCTCTTCCTGTTTACTCATTATGATTGCAATGTGTGTGAAGAGATTTTTTTCCCAGGTATCCTTGCTGTATTTCCGCTTCCTCATGACAGAGAACGCCGGCCGTACACAGGGCCACGGGCTGCCTTTTGTCCCTTTTATTGTACTTTGGTTTGTTACCCATCAAAGGCATTTGGGGGGCAGAGGGGCAGAAAGAACAGCTGGGAAGTCAATCACAACACACACATTTCTTAAGCTGAGTAACCTCTGATAATATCAAGATCTCATTTAGCTTGCCCCTGGAGAAAATTCAAGCGACTTTGGTGCCCATTCAAGCATGCAGATCATGGTGTCGATTGTGGGCATAAATCACAGCTCTCAACATGCATGTACTTTCAAAAGAAAAATAAAAGCAGGACACTTAAAAATAATGTTTTCCAAAATGCCACGATGGATTTTTATAGCAGAGTGAGCACCCAAACCTCAATTTTGAGTATTTTTTGAAACAGATAAACTGAAAGGTGTTCACCAAGGAAATAAATTTAGTGCATGTAGCCAATTTGTTTATAAGGTTTTTATTTAAAGGCACAAGTGAATTTATATTCTGCAATATTCAATCTGCAAATCAGGTCGTTTTTGTTAAGAATTGCATTTTATAGATAACAGAGCATCACAAACTTGTTCTAGAGTAAGAACTGTGGGGTTTTTTGACATCAGTCTGCACGAAAACTCCTGTTGAGAAACTTTCCCAAAATAGTATTATGTAATGTTTTATTACTTTCCCAGAAAAACATGGAAACACTGTAAACACATTACTCTTACAGATAAAAAAGAGGTAACAATGGATTGCTCCATTACTTTTGACTGGAAACATTAAAAATTTTTTTTTAATGTTTATTTATATTTGAGAGAGAGAGAGAGACAAAGCATGAGCAGGGGAGGGGCAGAGAGGGAGGGAGACACGGAATATGAAGCAGGTTTCAGGCTCCAAGCTGTCAGCACAGACCCTGGACACAGGGCTTGTTGAAACATCTAGATTGTTCATTCACAGGAGATAACTAAATAAACCACATTAGACTCTTCTAAAAGCTAAATCTTTAAAAAAATTTTTGTTTTTATTTTAATTACAGCAGAGATAACATGCAGTGTTATATTTGTTTTGGGTGTACAATATAGTGATTTACCAATTCTATGCGTTACTCAGTGCTCATCATGCTATGCATGCTCTTTAAAAACTAAATCTTGGGGGCGGCTAGGTGGCTCAGTCGGTTAAGCGTCCGGCTTTGGCTCAGGTCATGATCTCGCGGTTTGTGGGTTTGAGCCCCTCATCGGGCTCTGTGCTGACAGCCAGCTCAGAGCCTGGAGACTGCTTCGGATTCTGTGTCTCCCTCTCTCTCTGACCCTCCCCTGCTCATGCTGCCTCTCTCTCTCTCTCTCTCTCTCTCAGGAATAAATAAAACATTAATTTTTTTTAATTAAAAAAATAAAAACTAAATCTTGGGGCGCCTGGGTGGGTCTCCCATTTTCTCTCTTCCCCTCCCTCACTCTCTCTCTTTCATGATAAATAAACTTTTAAAATCCAGATGATTAAAAGAAATGCAAAATAAATTTTAAAAACCCCTAAATTGTAGGGGCACCTGGTGGCTCAGTTGGTTGAGCGTCAGACTCTTGATTTTGGCGCAGGTCGTGATCTCAGGGTTGTGAGATCGAACCCCAAGTTGGGCTCTGTGATGGGCATGGAGCCTGCTTCAGATTCTCTCTCTCCCTCTGCTCCTCTCAAAAACGCTTTCTCTCTCAATAACAAACACAGAAACTAAAAAACACAAAAAGAGAATCTTAATATTGAGCTCTTTCGTCCATCTTTTGGTATCCAAATTAAAATCAGTGGAAATGAAATGGTAACATGACTGGAAAGAATTTCTATCTGCTCTGGTCTTAGGCCAAGTGTCTTATGAATGACAGGAAAAGGAAGTTCTGTTCATTTTACTAATTCCTCATTTTTCTGTTTTTAAATGTTTACTTATAATTTAAAAAAAATTAATGTTTATTTAATCTTTTAAAATGTTTTATTTGGGGCGCCTGGGTGGCTTAGTNTTTATTTTTGAGAGAGGAGAGAGTCTGAGAAAGGGAGGGTCAGAGAGAGAGGGAGATCCAGAATCTGAAGCAGACTCCAGACTCTGAGCCAGCTGTCAGCACAGAGCCCGATGCGGGGCTCGAACCCACAAACCGTGAGATCATGACCTGAGCCCAAGTCGGACACTTACCCGGCTGAGCCACTCAGGTGCCCCTTTAATGTTTATGTTTGAGAGAAAGAGAGAGAGTGTGAGTGGGGGAGGAGCAGAGAGCGAGGGAGACACAGAATCCAAAACAGACTCCAGGCTCTGAGCTGTCAGCACAGAGCCCAGTGCAGGGTTTGAATCAAGAATGGCTAGACCATGACCTAGGCTGAAGATGGACACTTAACTGACTGAGCCATACAGGCGCCCCTATTTATTTTTGAGAGAGAGAAACAGAGAGCGAGTTGGGGAGGGGGAGCAAAAGGCAGACAGAGGATCCAAAGTAGGCTCTGTGCTGAGAGCAGAGAGCCTGATGCGGGCTTCAAACTCACAAACTGTGAGATCATGACCTGAGCCAAAGTTAGACGCTTAACAGACTGAGCCACCCAGGCGCCCCCAGCCCCTCCTTTTCATCTTAAAGTAATGGCTGCTTTCTACCTTATCCGTGGGACTTTTGTTTGTTTGCTGTTTTGTAGGAAAGGGTAGGAATAAAGCCAGATCTTATTGGTTTCTTATCAGGAGAATGTCTCTCTGTCTCTCACATCCTTTTTTCTTTTTTTTTTTCCCCTCTTACTATTGCAGGACAGATTTCCTCTGGGCTTCCTAAGCCTTTGGTCTCTTGGCAACAGTTTTTGGTCGGGCTCGTAGATGCCAATGGGTTGGGGAGGGTTGGATCAGCACAGTAGAGGAGGCATTGGCTGTAGGAACCTGGGAAGCAGGAAGGCATCGCTTAACAGTCTTCAAAGTCATGCTCTGGGCAGTCACCACATCTGTCGGACAAACTCGGTCCCACAGCCAGCTCTGCAGGCTGAGAGTCTTCAGCTGAGTCACACCGCCTGGACAGTGCATCCCATGCACCACAGCAGCCTTGACGGAATGCTGACCTCTGGGTCCCTCGGCATATGGTCTTGGAGCAGGAATCTGATGTCGAGGCGGATCGACACAGCACCTTTGCCTAAACCCAGGACCCTCGTGGCCTCTGGGATGAGCAGCTGCCTGGATACTTACCTCCATGCTGGAGAGAGAGACTCCGGGCAGGGACGAGAGGTGGCCTGATCCAGGGAGACTGTTCACCCAGCCTGCCTCACATCTGCATGTTAATTTTTTGAGGTCAGTTGTAATAAATAATCATGCCCCCCGCTCCACTTTTTTTCATTTCTTTTTTTTTAGGTTTCTTTATTTATCTTGAGAGAGAGAGGAAGCATGAACGGGAGAGGAGGAGGAGCAGAGAGAGAAGGAAAGAGAGAATCCCAAGCAGGCTCCACCCTGTCAGTACAGAGCCCGACGCGAGGCTTGATCTCATGAACTGAGAGACCATGACCTGAGCCGAAACCGAGAGTCGGACACCAAATCCACTGAGCCCCCCAGGCACCCCTCATTTCTTAATAGAGTTAAATGTTTGCAGACTGATATCCTCAGATGGTAAGTGTGCCTTTGGATGAGTCTGACAAAGGCACACAGCCCCCTAACCTACACCCTTCTCCTGATAAAGAATATTTTTGGGATGCCAGGCCGGCTCACTTGGAAGATGACACTCTTGATCTCAGGGCTGTGAGTTCAAGCCCTATGTTGGGTATAGAGATCTACTAAAAATAAATAAAACTTAAAAAAAACACAATATTTTCATCACCCTAGAAAGGTCCCTCACCTATTTTCTTTTTTTTAATGTTTATTTATTTTGTGAGAGAGAGAAAGACAGAGCATGAGCAGGGGAGGGGCAGAGAGTAAGAGAGACACAGAATCCAAAGCACGCTCCAGGCTCTGAGCTGTCAGCACATAGCCTGACACGGGGCTTGAACTCACACTCATGGACTGCGAGATCATGACCTGAGCCGAGGTTGGATGCCCACTGACTGAGCCACCCAGGTGCCCCCCCTAAGCTCTTTTCTATTAATCTCCCCCACCTCCATCCCAGGCTACCTGTGCCCTGATAATAATGCATGGGAGGAGTTTGGTGTTCTGATATTTGCAAATAGTCTTAGAGCATAAGCAGCTCTTCATGGTCATGTATGAACATATCATCCATATCGTCCCAATGTCAAGTGCTTCACAAATATCACCTCATTTACTCCTCACAACAACGTCGTCAGGTGTCAATATCCCAATTTTCCAGGTGAGGCAGCTGAGGCCCAGGTTGGAGGAGCTTTATTGGTAGCACAGATTGTAAGGGGCGGGGCCAATGTTGGAGGCACCTAGGCTACGAAACTCCCCAGTTTCTGTCCCATTCTGCTCATGTCGCCTTGACATAAAGCCTTACAAGCAACATTTTTTTTTTTTAAATAAACAGGTTCCTGCTGGGTTGGGACAGAGGCAAGACTTTACCTAGAAGGTGCCAGAAGCCTGGGTCTGCAGGCTTTCAGGAAGGTATGTGGACGTCTGCTCACCTGGGAGCAGCTGAGAGTGTTCACACCGAGGAAATCAGCAGACGCTATGGACCAGAGCTGTCTCTTGTCTCCTGACAGCCGCTTGGTGAATGCTTAATGGCACGCAGCTGGTGACACCCGTCATGCCGACTGCCCTTTCCCGTGCCGAAGTGTCCGCTGTCAGACCAGCCCTCCTAAATAGCCCAGAGGAGTGGGTACAGGAGACCAGCGTCTGATCCGAGTTTGGCAGTGCGCTGGGTGAGTGACCTTGCGCTCCTTGCTCACACTTGAGCTGATCCTCTGACAAATGGGGGTAGGAGCAAGCCAGGGCATATGGAGTTTGGGTCCCGATAGCACATCTCCCTGGGGCTTTCTGATTCTTCCTGGCCGCAGGGCCCAGGCGGAGAAGGGCAGGACCAGACAGATTTTAATGGTCTTTTAGCCATTAATAATGTAGGAGGCTGCTTAGTGAGACAGGCTTTAATTTTTGGTTTGGCAAGAGAAACTGCTATTTTAAAATTGCTGCTTGCTTCCCACCCTGGAAGGACATAGAAAGTCACCTAGAGGCTGAGCTGTCTAGGCAAGGATTCCTGGAGTGGCCGCTATTCGGTATCGGGATGTAGATGTAGGACAGGTTTGCTCCCTATCTGTGTGTGTGTGTGTCTGTGTGTGTGTGTGTGTGTCTGTGTGTGTGTGTGTGTGTGTGTGTGTGTGAAGGTACCCTTTGCGGCCTGACAGGGGCTCCCTCTCCAATTGGAGTCTTGATGGAGACGGAAGTAAGGAAATCTGCATTCTAGAAATGACCAGATTGAGACCCTGCCCCCTCCCCTGTGAGGGTCAGTGATTTCCGACCATTTCTGAAGGACTAACCTGTCTTCTCTCTTTCTATTCTTTCTGGAATTCCTTGTACTTAGAGGTTGTTCTTGCTTCTGAACTCACTTCTCTCTCTTTTCCCCCTCAAGTGTGAAGTTAATTTAGAAAAGTTGGAGGGGGGCGCCTGGGCGGCTCAGTCGGTTGAGCGTGTGACTTCAGCTCACGTCATGATCTCGCGGTTTGTGAGTTTGAGCCCCACGTTGGGGTCTGTGCTGACAGCTTGGAGCCTAGAGCCCTGCTTTGGATTCTGTGTCTCCTTCTCTCTCGGCTCCTCCCCTGCTCACACTGTCTCTCTCTCTCTCTCTCTCAAACATAAATAAACCTAAAAATTTTTTTAAAGTAATCTGTACACCCAACATGGGGCTCGAACTTACAACACCTCTAAAATTTAGAGGTGTAAATCGTAAATATACTCTATACTGTGTAAATCGTAAATATACTCATTAAATTTTAGAAACAAATGTACCCAATGCCCCTGGCTGGCTCAGATGGAGGAGCATGACTCTTGATCGCACAATTGTGAGTCTGAGCCCCATGTTGGGTGGAGAGATTACCTAAATAAAGAAACTTTATTAAAAAAATGAACACATCCACGGAACATCTCTCAGATCCGACTAAAGAACATTTCCAGCACCCCCAATTTCTCCTTCTTGCCCCTCCCAGTAATAACCCTCCAAAAGCAACCGCTTTGTATTATGATAGAGCAGCCTCACCTATTTAAAAATTTCATAGAAATGGGGCGCCTGGGTGGATCAGTCAGTTAAGTGTCCAACTTCGACTCAGGTCATAATCTCATGGTTCGTGGGTTCGAGCCCTGCGTCGGGCTCTGTGCTGACAGCTCAGAGCCTGGATCCTCCTTCAGATTCTGTGTCTCCCTCTCTCTCTGACCCTCCCCTACTCATACTCTCTCCCTCTCTCCCTCTCTCTCTCTCTCTCTCAGAAATAAATAAAGCATTAAAAACTTTTTTAATAAAAAAATAAAAATTTCATAGACCATGCAGGGTGTACTCTTTGACATCTGGCTTCTTTCACTGTATATTATATCCATGAGATTTGCCTGTGTTACTGTGTAGGGCCAGAGTAGATTCTTTTTACGTTGCTCTGTGATATTCAACCACACAAATATAACACACGTCGGGGTGCCTGGCTGGCTCGGTTGTAGAGCCTGCAGCTCTTGATCTCTTGGGGTTGTAAGTTTGAGCCCCATGTTGAGTGTAGAGGTTACTTAAAAATAAAATCTGGCACACCTGGGTAGCGCAGTCGGTTGAGTGCTGGCTCTTGATTTCGGATCAGGGCATGATCTCAAGGTTTGTGAGTTCAAGCCCCATGCTGGGCTCTGCACTGTCATCTTGGAGCCTGCTTGGGATTCTCTCTCTTCTTCCTTCTCTGCCCCTCCCCTGCTTGTGCTAGCTTTCTCTCTCTCTCTCCTTTCCTCTCTCTGAAAGATAAATAAGTAAAATAAAAATAAACTTAAAAAAGAAAGAAATCTTGGGTCGCCTGGGTGGCTCAGTCAGTTAGGGACCGACTCTTGGTTTCAGCTCAGAGCATGATCTCCCAGTTCGTAAGATCAAGTCCCAAATTGGGCGTTGCACTGACAATGGGGAGACTTATTGGGATTCTCTCTCTGTCTCTCTCTGCTCCTCCCCCACTAATGCACTCTCTCTCTCTCAGAATAGATAAATATTTTAAAAAATGAAGTATTTAGGTGGGTGGCTCCGTTGGTTAAGCATCCGGCTTCAGCTCAGGTCATAATCTCACAGTTTATGGGTTTCAGCCCTGCTTTGGGCTCTGTGCTGACAGCTCAGAGCCTGGAGCCTGTTTTAGATTCTGTGTCTCCCTCTCTCCCTGCCCCTCCCCTGCTTGTGTTCTAGCTCTCTCTGAAAAATAAATAAACATGAAAAACATTTAAAAAATAGCATTAGATATACCTGAATTTTAATGCTTAGAGAAAATTCAGCTATGAAAGCATCTGATCTGGTATCCTTTTTAAAATTATTTTTTATTCATTTTGATATAACCTTAGGCTTACAGAAAAGTCATAAAATCTATACAAGCATTTCAGATTCAATGAATATTTACATTCTTCCCTATATAATTCTCTCATTCTTCTCTCCCTCTCTCTTTCTCTCTCCCTCTCTCTTTCCATGCATGTGAAACAAGACCATTCTCTTAGATAACCCCAGTACAATTATCAAAAATCAGAAAATTTAGTATGAGTGTATTACTATTACTTAATATACAATCCATACTCACATTTCTTTTTTTTTAATTTTTAAAAATGTTTTATTTATTTCTGAGAGAGAAAGAGACAGAGACAGCATGAGCAGGGAAGGGGCAAAGAGAGAGGGAGATACAGAATCTGAAGCAGGCTCCAGGCTCTGAGCTGTCAGCACAGAGCCCGACGCGGGGCTCGAACCCATGAACCGTGAGATCGTGACCTGAGCCGAAGTCGAACACTTAACCGACTGAGCCACCCAGGCGCCCCCATACTCCCATTTCATCGGTTGTTGTAGTAATGTTCCTCAGGGCTATGTCCTCCGGGTCCAGGCTCTAATCCAAGATCACACACTGCATTTAATTGTCCTGTCTTCCATCTCCTATAACCTGGGGGACAGTTAGTTCCTCAGACTTTCTCTGTTTTCCTGACTTGGCATTTGGGAAGTGCCCAAGCCAATGATCTTGTAGAACATTCTTCGCATGAGTCTGTCTGATGTTTCCTTGTGATTAGATCCAAGTTATGCATTCAGCTAGAATATCACAGAAGTGAGCTGCATCCTTCTCCAGGCACAAGACCTTAGGAAACTGCCTGTACCAGTCATGGGGTGCTAACTCTGACCATTTGCTTAAGTTGGTGCCCTCTGTTCCTTCACTGCAGAGTCGCCATTGTTTCTCCTTATACTTAATGAATATTTATGGGACATTACTTTGAGTCCACTTAGCTATCCTGTTCCTCCTCGAACATCTGGCCTCGCCCCTTTTAGAAGAAGAATAGAAAACTTTCATTACGTTCCAACCCCTTCTTGATGATCAATGTTCCCACTTCTTTATTTGTTCTTGGGTCAGTTCTTAAATTTTCTGCCGGTCTTCTTAGCTCTCCATTCTGTGGAATTTTGTCACCTTTCATTTTAAATCTTTTGGGGCACCTAGGTGGCTCGGTTGGTTAAGCATCCGACTTCAGCTCAGGTCATGATCTCACGGTTTATGGGTTCAAGCCCCGCATCAGGCTCTGTGCAGTCAGCTCAGAGCCTGGAGCCTGCTTCGGATTCTGTGTCTCCCTCTGTCTCAGCCTCTCCCTGACTCATGCTCTGTCCCTCTCTGTCTCTCAAAAATAAATAAATGTAAAAAATAAAAAAATAAAATCTTTTAGCTGTATTAAAAAAACCTCCAGCAATTGTATAAATAATTCCAAGAAGACTTTCTTGTCTTCTGTTCATTTTTTAAAATGTGCTGTTACTGTTAAGAGATTTCAATAAATGAGGGTCCCCTTAA
Source organism: Crocuta crocuta (assembly GCF_008692635.1). NCBI lineage: Eukaryota > Metazoa > Chordata > Mammalia > Carnivora > Hyaenidae > Crocuta > Crocuta crocuta. The sequence goes on from NW_027529999.1 coordinate 1,156,781, forward strand.
GTATCTTTGCTGCCTCCGAGATCTTTTTTCTCCTTGTTTATCTTTTTGTTTGTTTGTTTGTTTATTTATTTATTTTGAGAGAGAGAGAAGGTGAGCTGGGGAAGGGCAGAGAGAGAGAAAGGGAGAGAAAGAATCCCAAACAGGCTCCACGGTGTTAGTGCAGAGCCTGACGTGGGGCTCAATCCCACAAACCGTGAGATTATGACCTGAACCGAAATCAAGAGTCAGTTGCTTGATGACTGAGCCACTCAGGCGCCCCTCCTCCTCATTTATCTTGGTCTTCCTCTTTCACTCTTTCCCAGGGAAGCTTTCTTCAAATGCCTGGCAAATCATGTGTGGTGTGCAGTTTTAACAAGGAGGTGACGTTGGGGCGCCTGAGGGGCTCAGTCCATTAAACGTCCGACTTCAGCTCAAGTTGTGATCTGATGGTTCGTGGGTTCGAGCCCGCATCAGGCTCTGTGCTGACAGCTCAGAGCCTGGAGCCTGCTTCTGATTCTGTGTCCCCCTCTCCTCTGCCCCTCCCCCGCTCATGCTCTTGTTTCTGTCTCTCAAGAAATAAATAAACGTTACCAAAATTATAAAAAAAATAAAAGGAGGCAACGTAAAGGCTCTCAGTGGCCTTGCACGAACTTGCTAGAGGCTTTCTGACGGAAGGCTTCATTGTGGAGGCAGGGGAGGGGCCCTCACGGTGCTGGAGGATCTCAAGGAGNATCACCAGAGAGTTTAATTGCTTAATTGTATAGACCAGAGCCCTCGCTTTTCAGCCTGCCATTTCGGGTGACTGAAGGGCAATTGGGTGAGACGAGCCTCAAGTACCTACATTTACAGCCCATTTCTGACTCCACTGCGATATCCCAGCCAGGAACCTCTCTAGAATTCTGCCGGAAAATAGATTCCCTCTCTTCCTGCAGCCCTTTCTCCACATTTTCTCATTCGCCGCTTTTACCAAAATGCTTTGCCATCCATTTTCCACCCCCCTGAAATTTATTGAAACTTCTAGCTCGCTGACGGATCAATCAATCTCCTTTTTGAGGCGCAGAAATATACAATGTAAAAATATGTTGCTGTCATTTCAGTTGTATCTCCGGGACAGAACCTAAGGCGGGGGTCAGGCGGCTGTCTTGGGTCTCAGCCTCTCTGGTTACATTTTATTTTATTTCATTTATTTTTTTTAACACTTATTCGTTTTTGAGAGACAGAGCATGAGTGGGGGAGGGGCAAAGAGAGAAGAGACAGAATCCAAAGCAGTCTCCAGGCTCTGAGTGGTCAGCCTGATGTGGGGCTCAAACCCACTGACGCGAGATCATGACCTGAGCTGAAGTCGGGCTGCTCAACCGCTGAGCCACCCAGGCGCCCCTCCAGTTACATTTTCATAAAAAACGTCCTTTACTAAACTAACCAAAATGTGCATCTGTTACTTGTAACCAAAATATGTTGAGGATAGAAAGGCGTGGCTAATTTGTATCTCTCTGCTCGGGGCTTAAGATCACTACTCATTCCGTCAGCCTTTGTGCAAATACGATGCACCTGACTAGGGTCCCGGTTTGTTGGAAGAGTCCACTGCCAGGTCACCTTGGATCGGAGTTTTGGTTGCTCCCTAAATCCTCCATCACAGTTCATTTCCTTTCTGATTCTCGAATCCAAATACCTGGGGGGGCCAGACAGATGTCACCAAACAATGAAGTGGGCTAGGGGCAAACAGAGAGCTTATGCATCGTGGAGGGACAACTGCCACCAGGCGACTAAGACGTCAGCCATGTGAACATGTGACCCAAGTCACCAGGTCTTCTGGGTATTATTATTTTTTTCTTTTTTTGGCAGGTCTTTGAGAAACTGGGAATCTAAAATCGATGTAAAAATTCTAGAGTTTTAAATGTTAGCAGCTGATTTTTTTTTTTAATTTAAAACACTGTCCTGAGTGAAGAAAACATGCTTTAAGGCCACATTCATTTCTTCTGATTTAATCCCATAGGTAATGAATCACATCTGATTTATGGGACATTTTTATTACTGCTACTGCTGGTGACAATTTTACTGCATATTTACTATTAGGTATTGTGCTATGTAATTCACGAACATAATTGTATTTCATTGATACTGCTTTTCCATTTTATAGATGAGGGCATCTGGGCAGCAAGAGCGGTCCTTTTGAAATACAGCTCTTAAATCCTTAAATCTGTTCAAGGCTTCCTGTTACCCTTAGAATAAAAGTCAAACTCAAGATCCTATTCTTTCTTTTTAAAGGCTATTCATCAATTTTGAGAGAGAGAGAGAGAGAGACAGCAGGGGAGGAGCAGAGAGAGAGGGAGAGGGAGAGAGAGAGTCCCAAGCGGGCTCCACTCTACCAGCACAGAATCTGACGCAGGGTTCAATCCCATAAACCGTGAGATCATGACCTGAGCCAAAATCAAGAAATGATTAGCCAGCCGAGCCACCCAGGTGCCCTGAGATTCAAGATCCCTCAGCTTGAGGCACCTGGCTCGTTCAGTTGGTGGAGCAAGGGACTCTTGATCTCAGGGTTGCGAGTTCACTTTTTATTTATTTTATTTTTTCTGAGAGAGAGAGAGACAGCGTGAGCAGGGGAGGGTCAGAGAGGGAGGGAGACACAGAATCCGAAGCAGGCTCTAGACTCTGAGCTAGCTGTCAGCACAGAGCCCAACGTGGGGCTCAAATCCATGAACCATGAGATCATGACCTGAGCCGAAGTCGGACGCCCAACTGACTGAGCCACCCCGGTGCCCCAGGGTTGTGAGTTCAAACACCATGTTGGGCACAGAGATGACTTGAGAATAAAAGCTTAAAAAAAAAAGAGAGAAAAGACCCCTTAGCTTGGGTTACAAGGCACTTAACGCCCAGCCCTTACATGTCTCTCATGCAGTTCCTTCAAATATAGTAATTCTGTTCATGCTACCGTGTTTTCTCTAACTGGACACTCTTCACACACCTTCCATTCACTCTCTGCCCTCCACNCCTCCCCCACCCCCCATATGCCCTCCTCATCCTGAATTAAGTTAGGTACTTCTACAATGAGTTTCCACAGCATTCATACCATTTCATCGTCATTGCTGTTGTAACAAACACGTTAATTAACGATTTCTTCCATCTTTATCCCCCATGGAGTAATAGAGCCCTAAATGATAGGACATCTGGGTCAGATTCCATAAATTCTCACTCACTTCCAGATATTAAACTTGTGTCCAGTTTGACACGTTACAGTATTCCACAGCAGGGCTCAGCAAGCTGTGGCCTTGGGGCCAAATCCTCTGGGCTGTTTTTATAAATAAAGTTTTATTGGAAATGGTCCCAATCACCATTCTATACTATCTCTGCTTTTACACTACGCCATCAGATTTGAGCAACTGCCTCCCTTTATAGGAGAAATTGGCCACCAGGTGGGCTGCAATCAAAAAAGCAAATAATAATAGCGTTGGCTAGGATGTGGAGAGATTAGGACTCTCAGACATTGTTGGTAGGCATGTAAAATGGTACCGCTGCTTTGGAAAAGAGTTGGGCAGGTCCTCAAAAGGTTAAAAATGGTGTTACCATAGGACACAGCAAATCCACACCTAGGTATATACCAGAAGGGATTGAAAACGTATGTTTGCACAAAAGGTTATACACGGTGTTTATAAATGTAGCGTTAGTCATAACATCCAAACAGTGGAAACAACTCAAATGGCCCATCTGCTGATGAATAGATAAATAGAATGCAGTATATCTGTACAATAGAATATTGTTCTGCAACATAAAGGAAGAAAGGTGGGGCTCCTGGGTGACTCAGTTGGTCAAGCTTCTGACTCTTGATTTTGGGCCATGATCTCACAGTTCATGAGTTTGAGGCCAACATCAGGCTCTGTGCTGACAGCATGAAGCCTGCTTGGGATTTTCTCTCTCTTTCTCTCTGCCCCTCCCCCATTCACATTCATTCTCTCTCCTTTTCTCTCTCTCTCTCTCTCTCCCGCTCCCTCTCCCGCTCTCTCTCAAAATAAATAAATAAACATTTAAAAAAAGGAAAAAGGATGGATACAGGTTACAACATAATTTCTCTGATAATGCAGAGCCTGCTTAGGATTCTCTCTCTCTCCCTCTGTCTCTGCCGCTCCTGCTCTCTGTCTCTCTCTCTTTTCTAAAAATTTTTTATTGTTCATTTATTTTTGAGATGGAGAAAAACAAAGCATGAGGAGGGGAGGGGCAGAGAGAGAGGGAGACATAGAATCTGAAGCAGGCTCCAGGCTCTGATCTGTGAGCACAGAGCCCAACGCAGGGCTTGAACTCACAAACCCATGAGATCAGGACCTGAGCTGAAGTCGGACACTTAACCGAGTGAGCTACCCAGGTTCCCCCCCTTAGAATAAATAAATAAATACATAAACTTAAAAAAATTTTATCATGGCGATGGTTGCACATTTCTGAGTAGAATGATAATCAAGTAACTGTATATGTCAGATGGACGAATTGCACAGTATATGAGTTGTCTCTCACTAAAGCTGTTAAGAAAGAAAGAAAAAAAAGAGAAAGGCTTGAGAGAGAGAGTATGGGGCACAATAGTGTGAACTTGTTGCGATTTATCACACAGTAAAAGATTATCAGTGGGTTGACAGAAATCTGTTGGGAGTGCAATGGGAGTGAAGAGGAATGAAAGGTGAATCCCTCCAGAGAGGTACTTGGTGACACATGAGCTGGGTCCTGAGAGACGTGCTCACCACAAGGCAAAGTGGGAAGAGGTGCGTGAGGCAGTCTAGGCAGAAGGAACAACTTGGCAAAATTCCAAAGATGTGAACCAGTGAGGTATGTTTGGGAAACTGTAAGCCTTTCAATAGTGTCTATCCTTTAAGAAAGTAGAGAAACTGGGGCATCTGGCTGGCTCAGTCGGTAGAGAATGTGGACTCTTGATCTCGGAGTTGTGAGTTTGAGACCCACATTGGGTGTAGAGATTACTTAACAATAAAATCTTAGGGGCGCCTGAGGGGCTCAGTCGGCGAAGCTTCTGATGTCAGCTCAGGTCTTGATCTCGTAGTTTCTGAGTTCGAGCCCCGTGTTGGGCTCTGTGCTGACAGCTCTGAGCCTGGAGCCTGCTTTGGATTCTGTGTCTCCCTTTCTCTCTGTCTCTTTATGCTCTGTCTCTGTTTCTCTCTCAAAAATAAATATTTAGAAAAAATTTTTTAAATAAAAAAATAAAATCTTAAAAAATTAGTAGAGAAATGGGAAGTAAGGCTACCCTTGAGAGTTAACCTGATCAGGGGCACCCAGGTGACTCAGTCAGTTAAGCATCCAACTCTTGGTTTCGGCTCAGGTCATCTCACACTTCATGAGTTTGAACCCCACGTCGGCCTCCACAATGACACAGTGCAGAGCCTGCGTGAGATTCTCTCTCTCTCTCTCTCTCTTAAAATAATAAGTAAACTTTAAAAAAAAAAGCAAGCTATATTTATTAGATTTAGCTGCAAATGCAATGAAGCCCCCAATCAACTGATGTTTAACTGACTGAGTCACCCAGGCGCCCCCTAAGATTAATATTATTACTAATAGTAGTAATTATTATTTCATTCCTTACTTATTCCTTCTCGGGGCTCTGAGGAAAGATCTATTCCCTGCCCCTCCCCCAACGGGAGTTGGGTAGTTTGCAGGCAATCTTTCGTGACACCTGGCATGTAGAGTCATTACCCAAGTCTCTCCCTTCATCTTCGCATGGTGTGTTCTCCCCCTCCCTCATGTGCGTCTGTCTCCACATTTCCCCATATCGAATTAGGGCCCGCACTAGCACCCCACTTTAACTTGATGACTTCTGTAAAGATGCCGTGTGCTGGGGGTTAGGGCTTCACCACACGAATTTTAGGGGGACGCCCTTTAACCCGCAACAGCTTCTCAACCGCTAACTGAAAGCTTCAGCCTGGATCGTTGTTAAGCTCCTCCATTCCCAGGGAGAGGAAGTGGTGGCCCAAGGCCACAAAGATAGTGGCTGGAGCGGGGATTCAAATCCAGGTCGGCCTGACTCCAAACCCTGAACTTTTTGTAAACCACTACAGATTAGGGGCGCCTGGGGGCTCTGTTGGTTACGTGTCTGACTTCAGCTCCGATCATGATCTCATGTGAGTTTGAGCCCTGTATGGGTCTCTGTGCTGACAGCTCAGAGCCTGGAGCCTGCTCCGGATTCTGTGTCTCCCTCTCTCTCTGCCCCTCCCCTGCTCACACTCTGTCCCTGTCTTTCTCAAAACAAACAAACAAACAAACCACTCTAGATTTATGATGCCCGGTTCATAGGGAGGGAACCTTCATGTGAACCTCAGGGACACACAAGTCTCTGTCCCAGGGTCAGCGTGCTGGCCACGTCTCTGGTCTCTGCAGCTGTCCTCAGGCTCCCCGTCACGCCCCCCACTGGAGCCTCCCGTCCCATCCTGCGCTGCAGCAGCGAGGCCGTGGGCGGGAGGCCACCACTTATCCGCCTGTCCCACCCTCAGCCCCAGCAGGGAAGCGAGTGATGCCCACAGCTTCTCCGTAAATATTTGTCTAATGAATGTATGATGGGCGGATGGTGCTGGTTTGTGAGGAGCCCCAGGCTGGCCGCGGAGAGAGTCACGGGGAAGGGGGTTTGTATCTCACCTCCTGTGCTGAGGCCAGGAGACCCCTGAGGCTTTTTCCAACATGGTACCCAAGGAGCATGTGGTGTGGGTGGCGGCACAGACATATGGGTGGGGCCTGACACAGGGCACCCACAAAGTCCCAAACATCCCAGAGCCATGTTGAGGACCCACAGGAATGGCCAGTGTCACTTCTTTCTTTCTTTCTTTCTTTCTTTCTTTCTTTCTTTCTTTCTTTCTTTCTTTCTTTCTTTCTTTCCTTCTTTCTTTCTTCCTTCCTTCCTTTTGGATTTTATTTATTTACTTTTTAAGTAATCTCAGCACCCAACACAGCACTCAAATGTGCAACCCCAAAATCAAGAATCGCACTTTCCACTGAGCCAGCCAGGTGCCCCTCACTTCTCATTTCTTTCTTTTTTTTTTTTATTTTTTAATGTTTATTTATTATTGACAGAAAGAGACAGAATATGAGCAGGGGAGAGGCAGGAAGAGGGGGAGACACAGAATCTGAAGCAGGCTCCAAGCTCTAAGCTCTCAGCACAGAGCCTGACATGGGGCTTGAACCCACAAACCGCGAGACATGACCTGAGCTGAAGTCTGACGCTTAACCAACTGAGCCACCCAAGTGTCCCTCACTTCCCATTTCTAACTTCAATTTCACCATCTGTAAAAAGAGAGCTCAAGCGACTGTTCTCTTACAAATGTAATAAATAGTTAACATTCATCGAGCTCTTCCTGAGGGCGAGGAATTGTACTAAACCAGGGCTGGGCAGGCCTTTTCTGTAAAGGGCCAGAGTGTACATATTTTAAGATTTACAGGCACAGAGCCAAAATTGAGGCTAGCATGTAGGTATCTATATGACAAGGGAGAAAAACAAATGTCCACTACTTTTTCTATGAAATTCTAAATGTAAAAACCGCTTTTGGCTTGTGAGTTGTATAGAAATTGGCAGCCGGCCAGATTTGGTCCAGCTGACTGCTGTTCATCACATTGGGTACAAGGGCCCAAGTAATCTTCACATCAATGGGGTGAGGTATGTGTGTTCTTATCCTTGTTTTATGGACAAGGAAACTGAGAGAATCCCAGAGAAGTTAAGTAACTTGCTCAAATTCACATAATTCTTTTTTCTTTAAAAGATTTTGGGTTTTTTGGGGGCACCTGGGTGGCTCAGTCGGTTGAGTGTGTGACTTCGGCTCAGGTCATGATCTCAGTGCTTGTGAGTTCGAGCCCTGCATCAGGCTCTGTGCTGACAGCTCGCAACTCAGAGCCTGGAGCCTGTTTCAGAGTCTGTCCCTGTCTCTCTGCCCCTCCTCTGCTCATGTTCTCTCTCTCTCAAATATAAATATTTAAAAAAATTTTTAAAGATTTTTTTTTTAGGTAATCTCTATACCCACCGTGGGTCTCAAACTCACAACAGTGAGATCAAAAGTCACATGCTCCGCTGACTGAGCCAGCCAAGTGCCCCCCAAATTCACGTAGTTCTCAATCTCTCTCTCTCTCTCTCTCTTTTGCAAACCCCTCCCCCAAATTCACAAAATTCTTAACTAGTGGAGCTGGAATTTGAGCCAAGGCAGTCTACTTCTGGGGTTTGCAAGCTTAGCCACCTTGTTGTGCAGCGCACCTAAGGCACACACAGGACTTGTCGCTTATATTTATTTGTTTATATATGATTGCGTCCCTTTTTCATCTCAGGGGCGCCAGATTGGAAAAAGATCTTTCCAACAGAGTATTGTAAGTACAAAGAAAGAAAGAAGTGCAAGGGACTTTAGGAGCAGAACTTCCCCCAACCCTTCCAGAAATGACCCCAAGAACTCTGGGACTCAGTGAGGGCAGATGTAATTATCCCCCTTCTACAAACACAAAGCAGATACTCAGAGAGGTAAAGTGACTTGCCCAAGGTCACACAGCAAGTGTGGCAGAGTCCGGATCGGGGCTCCAGTCCCCAGGATCCTGTCTGGGTGCATCCTACCATCACACTGTCCCTCAGACTGTCTGTGTCTGCAGCCTCCTCTGTTGAATAGGTTACCCAGGACCTGGTTTTTCCCCGAGAACACCGCATATGGTCCTGGGTTATGCACCAAATCCCAGAACGTTAGAGCCCTTGGAAGATCAGAAGTAACAAGTCCGGGAAAGACCGTCAGGGGACCCTCCTACTTCTGTCCAGGCATCGCTGGCTGCTTGGCACCTGTTATTCCATTCAATCCCACAAAAGTCTCCAAGATCTTTCATTTGCTAATCTGTGGCCACAACAGTAGGGCTCAGCGAAGGGAGCCAAGGCTCTGGGATCAGGGCGGTGCCCTTGCCAATCCCGGCTCGACCACTCACTGGCTCTGCAACCCCAGTTAGGTTGTTTTACCTCTCTGGGCCTCCGTTTCCTCAATTGGAAAATGGGGCTAGTAAAACGTATTTCGCACAGCTGTTGTAAGAATTCAAATTAATGTTGGTATGTCAAATTCCCAGTGGCTGTCACTAAGGGACAGGATTATGGGAGGCACATGTCCTTGACTTCTATAACTGTAAATATTTTATAATAATTGTGTGTTATTTGGGGGCGCCTGGGTGGCTCTGTAGGTTAAGTGTCCAACTCTTGATTTGGGCTCAGGTCATGATCTCACGGTTTTTGAGCCTGAGACCCGTGTCGGGTTCCATACAGCTGACAGCGCTGAGCTTCCTTGGGATTCTCTCTCTCCTTCTATCTCTGCCCCTCCCTCTCTGCTCCTCCCCCACTTTTGGTTCTCTCTCTCTCTCAAAATACATATAAACCAAAAAAAAAAAAATTACTTCTGAGACAAGTATTTGAAAAACAGTGTATTGGGGCACCTGGGTGGCTCAGTCGGTTAAGCGTCTGAGTTCGGCTCAGGTCATGATCTCATGGTTCGTGAGTTCGAGCCCAGTGTTGGGCTCTGGGCTGCAACTCGGAGCCTGAAGCCTGCTTCGGATTCTGTGTCTCCCTCTCTCTCTGCCCTCCCTTGTTCACTCTCTGTCTCTCAAAAATAAATAAATGTTTTTTAAAATTAAAAAAAACACACAAAACCAGTGTATTATTTTGTAGTTGAAAAATGTTTATAGATGAATATATATATACACACATACACATACACACAAGCTAAGTGCATATAGTAAGCACTCAATTCCCTCGCTTGCACACGCATTTATTCAATAAACAGGGAACATCCACTGTCTAAAGGCTCTGGCTATAACACCATGTCTGTGGGATTGGGGCCCTGAGGAAGTTCCCAGTATGATTCACACTGGGTGAGGGTGGGAGGCATCTGCTGTGGTGGGAACGGAGTGCTGTGTGGAGGTGACAAGGCCAGGCGGCAGCGGGAGCTTCTAATTGCCAGTTAGGGGTGGTGGAGACACTGGGAGAGGCGGGTGCCCAGAACAAAGGATAAGTTTTCTGGATTAGTAGAACTTGCCGGAGGGCGGGCCAGGAAGGTACTTTCCCACAGCCAGCAACGATTTTTTTTTTGCAGGATTGTAAGGAAAAGAGTTCTTTGAGGATGGCTTGGTGTGTGTCAACCTCTGCAGTGGGGAAGACATGGCATGAAATTTCAGGATCCCCAGGTCACTTGTGGTGGGGGAGGGACAATATTCTGAGAGAGGCTGGATTGTCATCCAGATGGAGTCCAGCTCCCCCGCAGATTTGAGTGTTATACCTACGGCCATCAAAGATCAGGAAGAGGGGCACCTGGGCGGCTCAGTCGGTGAAGCGTCCGACTTTGGCTCGGGTCATGATCTTACGGTTCGTGGGTTCGAGCCCCACGTTGGGCTCTGTGCTGACAGCTAGCTCGGAGCCTGGAGCTGCTTCAGATTCTGTGTCTCCCTCTCTCTCTGCCCCTCCCCCGCTCATGTTCTGTCTCTCTTTCTCTCAAAAATAAATAAACATAATTAAAAAAAAAAGCTCAGGAAGTAATATGTGAATAAGTTTCCAATATAGAGTTGAGGAGGGTGTTCTTTCTAAACACAAAGCCGGAAGCTTTGTAATGTAAAAGATTGATTAATTTGATGGGGGAAAAATGTCTAAACACAAGTACTGCGCAAGAGTCCGAAACTAAAAGCAAATGACAGATTGAGGGTAAATATTTATAATAAATGTAAGATATACGTAGTATAAGCACAGAGCACCTGCAAATAAGCAACAGAAAGACAAGAATCAAATAGGCAGCTCACAGAAGAAATAGCTGAGGGACACAAAAAGATGTATATAATTCTTACTATGCAAAGCTACAAAAAGTCCAACAAAAGAATACGATCTTTTTTTTTTGTTTATCAGATTGACAAACTTTATGAAGGTTAATGATAGCCTGTGTTGGCAATGGTGTGTCTGTGGGTATGTGTGTCCCTTTTCTTTTTTTGTAAGCTCTACCCCCAATGTGGGGCTTGAACTCACCACCGCAAGTTTAAGACTCATGTGCTCCACCAACTGAGCTGGCCAGGTGCCCCTGTGTATCCTTTTCATTTAAAAAAAAGTTCTCTTTAAATGTATCTTTATTTTTGAGAGAGAGTGACAGACAGAGTGCAGGGCAGGGGGAGGGGCGGAGAAAGAGGGAGACACAGAATCCGAAGCAGGCTCCAGCTCTGAGCTGTCAGCACAGAGCTGGATGTGGGGCTCGAACCCTCTAACCACGAGATCATGACCTGAGCTGAAGTTGGACGCTTAACCGCCTGAGCCACCCAGGTGCTCCCTGTGTACCCTTTTTAATAGTGGACTTGAAATTGGACAACTACTTTGGAGAGTAATTTGACTGTATGTATTAATACTTGAATGATTTACTCTCTCCTCCTCCTCTCACTCCCCAAGAACATAAGATCCGAGGGGGATCCAAGGACCTCATCTGCCATCCCTACTGTTGTATTCCCAGCATCTGGATGAGTATAGATATGGCATAATCGGCCTTGAATAAATAGTGAACTGAATAAATATTTAACTTACTGAATGGAAGCATGAATTTTACATTCATGTTTCTCTAAGTGTGGAAATTCTTTTTTTTTTTAAGTTTATTTATTTATTTATTTTGAGAAAGAGAGAGAGAGCATGAGTAGGGGAGGAGCAGAGAGAGAGAGAGAGAGAGAGAAGATTCCCAAGCAGGCTCCATGTTGACAGTGCGGGGCTTGAACCCACAAACTGTGAGATCATGACCTGAGCCGAAATCAAGAGTTGAATGTTTACCCGACTGAGCCACCTAGGTGTCCCTCTCTAAGTATGGAAATTCTATTCCAGAGAACCTATTGTTGAAAAATACTTCGGGGGCACCTGGGTGGCTCAGTCAGTTGAGCCTTCGACTTTGGCTCAGGTCATGACCTCACGGTCCATGGGTTCAAGCCCCACGTCGGGCTCTGTGCTAACAGGCTAGCTCAGAGCCTGGAGCCTGCTTCAGATTCTGTGTCTCCTTCTCTCTCTGCCCCTCTCCCACTCATGCTCTGTCTCTCAGAAATAAATAAATGTAAAAAAAATTAAAAGAAAAGAAACATACGTTCATGAGGGGACAAAGATATTCCTATAAAAATATTTACTGAAGGGGTTCAGTCATTAGAGTGTGTGACAACTCTTGATCTTGGGATTGTGAGTTCAGTCCCCACATTGGGTGTAGAGAGGACTTAAAAATAAAATCTTTAGAAAAAATATTTATTGAAGCATTTTATGAAGTGGCAAAAAGAAAATTACCAACAAAACAAATATTCCCCAACAAGGAAGATGCATGAAAAAATGTTTTTCACCATGGAATACTACACAATGAGTGTGGATGTCTCTTCGAAATCCTGATTTCATTTCCTTTGGCTACACACCCAGAAGTGGGATTCCTAGATCATACGCTACTTCTATTTTAATTTTTCGAGGAGCCACCATACTGGTTTCCATAATGGCTGTAACTTTTTTGGTTCAGTTTGAAATGTTAATCGTGAGCACATATTAGAATCATAACTTAAAAGAGAAAAAAGAAAAGTTAATGGAAACAGAAATGTTATTTTAGCACAAAAGCACTACAGAGAAAAATTCTGCCGTCTGCCTAAATCACTGGGGTCTGGATTTGGGTGTTTGTTTTTTGTTTTTTGTTTTTTTTCTCTTCTCCCTTCCCTCCTTTACTAGTTCTCCCCCTTCTCTTTTTACTCCTCTTTTATTATTATTTTTTAAGATGTTTATTTTTAAATCCCTACACCCCATGCGGGGCTCAAACTCACAACCCTGAGATCAAGAGTCACATGCTCTTCCTACTGAGCCAGCCAGGCGCCCCTTCCTTCATTTAGATGCAGGATTTTTGTTTTTTTTTAAAGCACAGAAGGACTCTATCACGTGTGTGTAGCCAGGGCCGAGGTTGGCCCTTCAGAATGACACCAGACAATGATGGCTGGTGTTTACTGGGAGTCTCCTAAGCGCGGGTGGGAAGCACTTGATGTTCCCTGTCTCTTTTACCTCTAACAGGGAGTCTCTGAGGCAGGTGCTGCTAAAGGTACCTTCCCCGTAGGGGTGAGGGAACTTAGTGGTGCCACAGTGCACATCAGCCTACCTTACGCCACCCACTAGCTGTGGGACCTCAGTTACTGTAACCTTAGGGTTCTCAGTGAAATGAAGATACTAATGGAGGCACCTGGGTGGCTCAGTTAGTGAAGTGACCTACTTGGGTTCATGAGTTCAAGCCCCCACATCGGGCTCTCTGCTGTCAGTGCAGAGCCCACTATGGACCCCCTGCCCCCCTTTCTCTCTGCCAATCTCTCTCTCTCTATCAAAAATAAAAATAAGCACTAAAAACAAAATTTTAAAAATGAAGATAATAATGGCACTTCCCACCTAAGGTCATGGTCAGGATGAAATGAGTTGATGCGCATCAGACATCTAGAGCAGTGCCTGGCGCAGGTTCACAGATACAGAAGTTGAGGGAAGCCAGCAGGGGTTTGTACCCACACCGCTTGGCCTGGGTCCGGGCACCGAGCGCTCCGCACCTGCGGGGGGCCCTTCCAGTCAGCCCTATTTTGGGAGCCAACCTTTCACTTGGACTCCGAGGCAGAATGCAGATTGGGAGCCGTACCCTTCCTGGTCCTTCCCGTGTCTTCAGCTGTTGAGCCCAGCAGTGGTTTCCTTCATTAAACAGGAGACGGCCTTAGGGAAGCCAGAAGCAGGTTCTCTGCAGAATCCTCAGAATGTTTATGCTGGTTGTGAAGTCAGTTTGTGCAAGGGAGGATCTGGGGTCGTGCGTTTTTGTGGGGGGATCATTTCCTTGTTGGCCTGAGGAAACTGCCACTCCTCCCCACCAAGATGGCCGCCTGCGGAGACAGGGCCGCGGGTCCCTCACAGGTCAGGCGCTGGCCCGCCCCTCCCCCACCCCAGTGACCCAGTGTGATGGCCACACAGTGATATACGTGAGAGAGCGCTCCATTCAAAGGACTGTTTGAGCGGCGCCTGGGTGGCTCAGTCAGTTGAGTGTCTGACTCTTGATTTCGATTCTGATCATGATCTCACAGTTGGTGGGATGGAGCCTAGAGACAGGCTGGGCACTGGCAGTGCCTGCTTGGCTGGCATTCTCTCTCTCTCCCCTCTGTCTCTGCCCCTCCCCTGCTCACGCATTTTCCCCTCTCCCTCAAAAAAAAAAAAAAAGCTTTAAAAATAATGAAAATAATTGGGGCGCCTGGATGGCTTAGTTGGTTAAGTGTCCAGCTTTGCTCAGGTCATGATCTCAGGGTTCGAGGGTTCGAGTCCGCATCGGGCTTTGTACTGACAGCTCAGAGCCTGGAGCCTGCTTCAGATTCTGTGTCTCCCTCTCTCTCTGCCCCTCTCCTGCTCACACTNATAAATATGTTAACTGTTTTGTTTCAAAAATTCTTAGGAGTGGAGTGCTTGGGTGGCAAAGTCTGTTGGGCGTCTAACCCCTGGATTCACTCAGGTCATGATCCCAGGGTCGTAGGATTGAGCCCCGTGTCAGGCTCAGTGCTGAGCATGGAGCCTGCGTAAGATTCTCAGTCTCTCTCACTCTGCCCTTCTCCCCCAGTCATGTGTGTTCTCCTCCCTCTAAAATGAGATAAAATACTTAAAAATTTTTTTTTAAAAGAGATGTTTACAGAAAAAAAGCAGATGACAGGGCGCCTGATTGGCTCAATCAGTGGAGAATGTGGATGGACTCTTAATCTTGGGGTTGTAAGTTGGAGCCCCACCTTGGGGGTAGACGTTAATTAAAAAGGAAAGTGAAAGAAAGAAAGAAAGAAAGAAAGAAAGAAAGAAAGAAAGAAAGAAAGGAAAGAAAGAAAGAAAGAAGAAAGTAAGGAAAAAAGAAAAGGAAAAAAGAAAGCAAAGAAAGAAGAAAGAAAAGACAAAAGGAAAGAAAGAAAGAACAGAGGTGAAATCATTTCTTTTTAAGAAAAGTGAGGTCACAGAGGGAATGTGGCAAAATCCAAGGTATCAGTCTGGCACTTAGTGAATGGGTCTCTTCTTACCCAAAGGTCTTTTCACACCCTGACCTCTCCAGACCCTGGCCTCCTCCCCCACCCTCTTCTTCCTACTTAGTAATTTTATATAATGATTTAATTCCTGGGGTTTGCATGTGTGCTGCGTCTGTGTGCGCCTTGTGGAAAGGAGCCTGGTTTCTTCTACTCAACTGAAAATAAAGAATAATAAACCACAAAGTCAAAACACATACAGAAAAAGTCAACTTAGAAAGCAGTATTTATTCTGGGTTTGCGTTGGCTTTGAAAGGTACTACATGTTTTCTCGAAGGCACAAAATGGAAAACAAAATGAAAACACAGCTACTCCGGGCACCAAGAGCAAACCAACCTTTTTGTTAACAGTTTGTATCTTCTCTTTGGGCTACAGGACGCCTGTGATGTTTATTTACCCCTCAGGCTCGGGAAGAGACAGCCACCTGTCGCTCTCCGCCCCCGCTCCAGCACCAAGAGGGCAGAGTCAATGGTGCAGCTCTGGGAGGTGGGTGGCTGGAGCTGGGGACTGGGCAGGAAACGGAGTCACTTTTGTGCCTGTGCTGTTGTGGGCATGGGTTTGGGGAACAGGAAGTTGACCAGAAATTCCGTCTGGGATCCTTGACTCAGCAGAAGGGCTCCCAGAGGGTAGAGCATAAGCCCCTCTTTCCTCCGTCTTCCTTTTAAAGGTCTGCATTCACTCACTCATTAAACATTAACTGTCCCCCACCCTGCCAGCCCGTGGGTCCTCTGAGGTGAGGAAGTGGCTTTCCTGGCCTTCCAAGGGCTCTCAGCCTGCCTGCGGGGGACAGGCAGAAAGAGGGAAGTAGAAGACACCGAGGGAAGGTAGGGGAAAGGAGCGAGAGAAAGGGGAGAAGGAGGGCACATAGCAGAGACTGCAGTGTGTGTGGACCATTTAAAAAAGAATACTGTAGGGGCACCTGGGCGGCTCAGTTGGTTAAGTGCCCGACTTCTGCTCAGGTTATGATCTCACAGTCCGTGGGTTCGAGGCCCACGTTGGGCTCTGTGCTGACAGCTCAGGACCTGGAGCCTGTTTCAGATCCTGTGTCTCCCTCTCTCTCTGCCCCTCCCCTGCTCGCTCTCTGTCTCTCAAAATAAAATAAAGACATTTAAAAAAGAAAAAAGAATACTATAGGAGGGTCCCTGGGTCCCTGGTTGGCTCAGTCAGTTAAGTGTCCGACTTCAGCTCAGGTCATGATCTCACAGGTCACGATCTCACAGATTTGAGCCCTGCATCAGGCTTGCTGCTGTCAGCACAGAGCCCGCTTTGGATCCTCTGTCCCCATACACATTTTTAAAAGATTAAAAATAAAATAAATAAATAAAAATAAAAAAAGAATGAAGACATCGGGGTGGCTCAGTAGATTAAGCATCCGACTCTTGATTTTGGCTCAGGTCAGGATCTCATGGTTCCCCGGGCTCAGGGGATCCACTATACAGACAGCGTGCAGCCTGCCTGGGACTCTCCCCTCCCCCCCGGCCCCACCCCTTCCGGGCTAGTGTGCACATGCTCTCTCTCTCTCACCATAAATAAACTTTAAAAAAAATAAGAATACTGTATATTATAACAGCATTTTCATTTGGAAAATGCAAAACAAAATATTTTTCTTAATGCCAACTGTGGGAAGTAAAATGGGAGGAGATCTGGTCAAGAAATCTGATCTGGGGGCGGGGCACCTGGGTGGCTCAGTTGGTTAAGTGTCTGACTGCTTGATTCCGGCTCAGGTCACGATCTCATGGTTCCTGAGTTCAAGCTCTGCACCCGGCTCCTCACTGACAGTGCAGAGCCTGCTTGGGCTCCCCGCCCCTTCCATGCACTCTCTCAAAACAAATAAACAAACTTAAAAAAAAAAATCTGATCTTGGGGTTATCACAAGCCTCTTGCTATCAGTGATCCCAAACCTGGGGGAGTGGAGGAGGTGCCTGGGCCTGCCCTTTTCCAGAAGCCTATCAGGAATGGGTGGGTGTGACCTGGTTTTATTTACCAGAATGAGGAGGACCTAAAAAGTGGATTCCAGGCGGATGGGGGAGGGCCCGTACAAGGGAGGGGAGAAGACAGTACTGATTAGGAAGCTGAGATCTGGGCCCTGGGGTCAAAGGGAGAGCTCGGCAAATTCCAGGACACCTCAGGAGCTGGAGGGGGAGGTGCTCCGAGGGGCCTTGGCAGGAGATGACACTTAGAACAAAGTTTCTGCCCTGTGTCCCCAGGGCGATGGGAAGCCACAGCGGGTGTTAGTTAGAGTTCTTTGGTTGAAAGGGACAGAATTCTACTGGAACTATGTTAGGAAACTCTGTTAAGAAAGACAAAGGGATCTCTCTCTCTCTTATTTTTTTACTGCTTCTTCATTTTTGAGAGAGAGCGAGAGCAGGGAAGGGACAGAGAAAGAGAAGGGGAGACAGACATCCCGAGAGTGCTCTGTGCTTTCAGCAGGGAGCCTGCTGCAGGGTCTCGAACTCACAAACCAGAGCTGGGGTTGGATGGTCAACGAACCGAGTCCTATAGGTGCCCCGACAAAATGATCTCTTAACGAGAGCTGATGAGTTACCAACGAGGCCCAGGAAAGAGGAAAGGGGTGTCCCAGCTGTAGCAATTTGTATGCTGGCTCTAGGTAGTAAGAACAACTCTTTTCACCAGGTTCCCACCGTGCACCAAGCATTGCTCTCAGTGCATGAGCCTATTTAATCCTCAAGGGACGAGGCCTCAGTAAGTATGACCTGTTGCCCAATCCTCACGGCACAGGTAAGGACAGTTACAACTTGCCCAAAGTCATGAACTGAGAGATCATAACCTGACTCAAAACCAAGAATCAGATGCTTAACCGACTGAGCCACACAGACGCCCCTAGAATTCTTTTAAAAAGCCATTAATGTTGGGATATCTGGGTGGCTCAGTCGATTAAGTGACCGACTTTGGCTCAAGTCGTGATCTCACCATTCATGAGGTCAAGCCTTGGGTCAGTCTCTGTGCTGAAGGCTCAGAGCCTGGAGCCTGCTTCAGATTTGGTGTCTCCCTCTCTCTGCCCCTCCCTTGCTTGTGCTCTCTCTCTCTCTCTCTCTCAAAAAAAAAAATTAACATTAAAAATACACCTAAAAAAAAAGCCATGATGTTCTTTAAGAATCACAAATTTCCCTTTGAAGGACCAAGTTTGAAATTTAGTTTTGGATCTTAGAAATCACAATAAGATGAATCTTCCTCCTCTTTTTTTAGCATTTCTGTATAAGTAATAGCACCAATGTCGAAATTCTGTAATTTGGCATCAGTAATATATTTTTCATAAATGTTGCCTCTTCCCCCCCTCCCCTTTTGCAGATCTAATTGCCTTTATTAAGTGATTCATGAATTGGGCAGCTTCCCATCCAGCAAGCAGAGAGATGCTCCTAAAAAGCATCTTAATTTTTTTTTCAATGCTTTCAAGGCTAGTATGTGTGTTAAATTTTGGCTCCTGATTGATTGATGTATAAGATTTCACCCTAACACCATTGTATATTAGCCCTGAGCTAATACATTTGAAAGTTGAAACTTGCTAGAGTATTTGGGATTCTAGAATTGATTTCTTTATTCATATAATTAACCATTCCTAAAAGTTATCTTGTCTTTTTTTTAAACTAAAAAAAATGTTTATTTATTTATTTAAAAAAATTTTAAGGTTTATTTATTATTGAGAGAGAGAGAGAGCAGGGAAGGGGCAGAGAGGGAGGGAGACACAGAATCCGACGCAGGTTCCAGGCTCTGAGCTGGCTGTCAGCACAGAGCCTGATGCGGGGCTCGAACACACGAACCATGAGATCATGACCTGAACCAAAGTCGGACACTTAACTGACTGAGCCACCCAAGCACCCCAAAGATATCTTACCATTTAAGCTTTTAGTGACACAATGACATCCACTTGACTTTCTCCTGGTAGATTCAACATTGACATTCAACATTTGAAAATTTCTGTCTGAAAATACTTGTTCAAAAGACTCCAACATTTCATCAAAACTGAAATTGTGCTGTGTGGTTCCTAGACACTATTTAAAAATTCAGTGATGTCAAAGGAATCTTTTACCACATCATTCACTATCAAGTTTAAAGGATACACCAACCAAAATAAAATGGATTTCCCTAAAATTATTTTTCAAAGCTCTTCTATTCTAATCCATCATAGTTTTTCCATGCATTTCTGTGGCATCGTCATATTCCTGGCCCCTGGGGTTATTTTTGTCTTCCTCTTGATTCAGTTTTTGTTAAGTAGTCTACTGAGAATGTAAAATCTTTCCCTAGTCGAGTCATCTGCTAAACAAAACCTCCCAAGATGTTCACACATAGATATATTTGCATTTTGGAAATCAGCAAATCCAAAATAATTGTTATGTATTCTGCATAGCTTGTTTCTGGAGTCATACTTAAAATAATGGAGTAAAATGTCTAACATTTCTTTATTCAGCATGATCTTATTCATTGCATCTCTCATTTTAATTATTTCATCTTGCCTTTTATTCCCTAAACAATGTGTAATATTATTTTGTGTCAATGTTTACATTTTGCATAAATGTTCTGACATAATTGTATCAAATTTTGCTATGATTCCTGCCAAATAAAGAAGGTTTCTCATTATCACACTCATTAACTTTTTTTGGATGAGCTTAGATAGTCCCTCACCAAAAAGTGAATCAGAAGTATCATATGCTCAAAAACAGCACCCAATTTTGTTTTCTCGTTTTCACATGGATATCATATATTTTCGGGATCAGATTTCAATTCGGTCAGTGTGCATTTCACTCTCTTCATGTTTATTAGGAAAGTGCAGGAGATGCTGCCAATCTTTCTCATGTTGATTTGATTTTTTTCATCTCCAACGGCTTTACAATGTAGATGAAATATAGAACTCTTGGGTTAGAAATGAAGCAACCAGGATTTAGTGATTTTTGTCTTAGAAGAACTGTATTTTCTTTTTTTAAAAGGAGTATTATTTTTAAGTAATCTTTATATCCAACATGAGGCTCAAACTCACAACCCCAAGAACAAGAGTCACGTGCTCTACCGACTGAGCCAGCCAGGCGCCCCAGAACTGTGCGCATTCAGTCTCTAAAACTTTCTATGTGTGATGTTATCTGGAAACCTAACATTTCTTGCCTGAAAGATAGATCACTTCAACCAGAGTTGCCTGTATAAATTTTTTAATGTTTATTTATTTTTGAGAGAGAGACAGAGACAGAGCATGGGTGGGGAGGGGCAGAGAGGGAGACACAGAATCCAAAGCAGACTCCAGGTTCTGAGCTGTCAGCACAGAGCTGGACACGGAGCTTGAACTCATGGACCTCGAGATCATGACTTGGGCTGAAGTCGGACACTTAACGGACTCAGCCACCCGAGCGCCCCCAGAGTTGCCCGTTTAACATGCAAAGTTATGTGGTCAGGTAGGTACTTGACAGGCAGAAAGTGCAATTGGTTTAATGGAGTCTCTGAGGGTTTGTTTTGTTTTTATTTTGTCCTGTCTTACAGTTTTTCTTGAATTCTATCTGTGATGGGGTGTTGAAGTCCAAGGTAAACTCACAACCTGTGAGCTGTGTTAGTGCTACATTTTGCTAAAACTGGTTCCTCTAAAGTGTTTCCTTGTCTTCTGGTAATCCTACTAATTTTTCCAGAAATCTAGTCATCTAGAAGAGTCATTAAGTTTGGCCACTGGAACCTAAATGTGTAAGAGGGTGCTTAGGTCATTGTAAGCAACTATACACACACACATTTTTTTTTAATTAAAAAATATTTTTATGGTGCACCTGGCTGGCTCAGTTGGTAGAGCATGCAACTCTTGAGCTCAGGGCCACAAGTCCGAGCCACATGTTGGGTGTAGAGATTACTTTAAAATATTAAAAAAATTTTTTCGAAGTGTAGTTGACACACAGTATATATATTTTTTTTCGAGGAAAAACAGCTTTATTTGGACTGAGAGTTGGAGAATGAGAGAGACCTGAGCCAGCCTACTGAGCTGAGGAGTAAGATTAGGTACCAAAATGGCAGACAGAGCTCATCAACCAAATGGACTCCACCTCCCAGCAACCCTCCAGTTAGTGCAATCAATAAAGGCCTGCTGGGAATTGTATTTGCCACTACATCACCAAAGTGTGCCAGCCCCATTACAAGAAAGGTACAGTTTCTTTTCTTCTATAATTACATCTCCACAATACCTCCCAACCACAAGTATTACAAAAGAAAGTTTTAAAAAATCACATTTGACAGATCTTAAACTTATCTTCGGCATTTAGCTCAAAGGCCTCACCATCTTCAAAACATGGTTCTCCTGCTAAGCTCATCAGCTGAAAGTTTTATCCAAGTGTGAGAAGAAGGTCTTTGCTGGCCCATGGTAATTCTTTTCCCATTTTCCCTAGCCATGGAGAGCTGAACGGCAGAGTCAGATTGGGGGTGAGGGAGGAAGGGCACAGGGGTAAGTTTCCCCAGTACAAGATGGCACCTCAAGCTCGATGGGAGAGTGTAGCCGGAGAGCCTTGAGGGAAGCGTCCAGACCCTGTATTCAGAGTCAGGGCTGGAAGAGAAGGAATGCTTCCCATCCTTGTGGTGTTTGCGCATCTTTTTATGAGCTTCATTTTCTTCCGCATCTTCTTGTCCATCATCATTCCTGGTTCTGATGCAGGGTGCCAAGGGATTCACAGGAGGCATGCCAGCAGCAGGTGGTGGGTGGGGGGGGGTAGAGACCTAGGGATTGGCATCCTAGATACCCTGTTCATGCACACGATGACGGAGCTCACGGCAGGGTGGGGGGAAGAGCGAGATCCCCCTGGGGACCTGCTGGGGGAGTTGAAAAGGGGCCAGGAGGATAGGCAGGACTGACAGGTGGTGGATGGGCAGGATGGGAACCCTGGGTACCCTGGGGTACCCTGGCTGCCAGGCATTGGGACTCCACACGTTCGGGGGTTTACTGTGGCCTTTGCACCACCGTCTGAGCTCATCCTCAGCGTGCAATGTATTTTACATAAATACACTTTCTTTACCTAAAAATTTTTTTGACATTTATTTATTATTAAGAAACATAGAGAGACAGAGTATGAGCAGGGGAGGGGCAGAAAGAGGGGGAGACACAGAATCTGAAGCAGACTCCAGGCTCTGAGCTGTCAGCACAGAGCCCGATGCAGGGCTCAAACCCACGAGCGGTGAGATCATGACCTGAGCTGAAGTCAGACGTTCAGCCGACTAAGCCACCCAGGCGCCCCTAAATACACTTTCTTTAATAGCTTTCCAGTTTCTTTTTCTCCTGATGTTTAAAAAAATGTTTTTTCTGATATCTGGGGAGAAATAATTTCATGATTTAGTATTTTATCTTACTATTCATGATGCTTTGGAATATCATCAATGTTACCTGCTAATAAACTTCAACAATACTTAATATTTGTAGCAATGAAATTTCCATAACTACAAATAAAAAACAATTGATGAAATACAATTAGCAGGTCATTACACACAATGTATAATGCATTATCATTAACAATTTGTGTTACCGGTAAGGCTTCCGGTTGATAGTAAGGTATTTGTAGTTAAGTTTTTGGGGAATCAAAAGTTATATGTGGATTTTCAAATGTGCAGAGGGGTCGAGCACCTCTTGGTTTTTTTAGATGACATTAGCACAACAAGGTTTTTGTTTTGTTTTTCTTTTCTGAGCAAAAAGATTTTTTTTTTATTATTGTCAAAACGGAATGGTTAGAAAAAGACACTTTAATGTATGCTTGAATATTGTTGCATTACTTACACAAATCACTAATCTTTGGAGTCAGCAAAATTATAATGAATTTTTTTTTTTTTTTTTAGATTTTAAGGGGTCCCTGGGTGGCTCAGTCAGTGGAATGTCTGGCTCTTGATTTCAGCTCAGGTCGTGATCTCATGGTTCATGGGTTCAAGCCCCGTGATGGGCTCTGTGCTGGCTTGCAGAGCCTGCTTGGGATTCTCTCTCTCCATCTCTCTCTGCCCCTTACCCTCTCAAGCTCTCAAAATAAATAAACATTTATTTTGTCTTTCTCTCTCAAAATAAAAAAAAACATTAAAAACATTAAGAAAAAGATTTTAAGTAATCTCTACACTCAACGTGGGGTTTGAATTTATGACCCTGAGATCAAGAGTCACATGCTCTACCAACTAAGCCATCCAGGCGTCCCTATAATGAAACGTTTTTTAAAAATTCTATATAGCAAAGCTATCTACCACTTTAATGGCACTCCCTTAGAGATGGTGGTGTTGTGCAGCGTACAACCTTAACAACAACCCCCAGAGGTTCTGCTATGTGAGTGATAAGATGAGAATGGTGATTAATGCCTGGGGAAGGACCACTAATCTCAGATGAGGGGCATTATTTTATCTTAACCCCATGACAGCCACTGCCAAGACAGGGTAGAAGGGGAGATAAGAGGAAGGCTCCAGATACAGCCTGAAATGACTCCCTTCGAACCTTCCCCCCAGTTATCCTACAGAGTGGCCTCTCTCCTCTTTTTTTTTTTTTTTTTTCCTGACCTGAAGAACTGGGCCTTATCAGCAACGTGGTCCTTACTCAACCTTTCTCCTGCCTTGGCTATCTGAGATGCAGCGCCATATTGGTTCATGTATTCCCTCTCAAAGCTTTTTGACTGGTTCTTCTTCCTGCCTCCCTCAAGACCACACAGTGAGATTCCCTTTGATTGCTTCTCTAGTCTTTCTCCCTATACCATCTTGTCAATCATTCATTTCATTCATTCATTCACTAAGCATAGCAGGCTTCATGCTAGTCTCTGGAGGTTTGAAAATGGACAAGTCATAGTCCCTGGCTCCAGGCCTAATAGAAGACATAGACAGGTAGACTTACCATGTTTCAGACCCTGTTCTAAATACTTTACATGAGTCATCTCATTTAATCCTTGCCACACACTCAGCGATGGATTGGAAGAAACAATGTAGGAAATGGAGGAGCGTTGACCTGAGGTTTGGGCTGATTGGATGAAACAGAGAGAAGTCTAGTATAATTTTGGGGGGCAACTGGGTGAGTCGTGATTTCACTTACAGACATGGGGATAAACCATAGGTTTGAGAGGATGGGTGAAAGTCCCTACAAGTTGGGTTTTTGACATCTGTGGGCTATCCATGCAGAAGAGTCTAATGAACAGTTGGTGGCTATCAGAGAAGTCTGTGCTAAACTCTCAAATTTGAGCATACTTTGCGTACAAACCGTAGCTGCACCGCACGGATAGAATCACTCAAGGAAAGACTGATAAAGGAAAGAGCATCCAGGATGAAGAACATGGATCATAGCAACATAAAATGTGCAGGCTCTATCTTCCAAGAATTTTTTTCAGTTGTAAATAATAGATGCCCAAATGAAACTGCCTCGAGCAAAAGCAAAACAAAGAAGAGTTTTTTGAATCAGGAGAGAGGACTGGCTTTTGGATGTGGCTAGATCAATGGCCTCGGCGTCATCGGGTTCCCGAATCTTGGCTTTGGTTTCCTCTGGGCTTGCTTTCCTCTCAGGCAGGCCCTCCTACGAGGTGGCAAAGACAATAACCAGCAGATCCAGTTCAGCAAAGTCCACAGGAAGAACCCATTCCTTTCTTAATAGTTCAAGCAGAAGTCCTGGGGGTGATTCTACATGGTCTATATTGAGTCATTAGACATTTCCCAGCCACGATGAATGGGCTACCCTTGGGCCCTAAGCTTGCTCCTGTAAGAATAATAATATTGTTACATCTATCTTTTATCAAGCACTTACTAAGTGCCCAGTGCCCAATATTTTGCTCTGTTTGAACATAAACCTTTGGCCCATGTGTTTTTTAAAAAATTTTAGGGGCGCCTGGGTGGCTTAGTTGGTTAAGCGTCCGACTTTCGCTTAGGTCATGATCTCGCGGTTCATGGGTTCGAGCCCCGCGTCGGGCTCTGTGCTGACTGCCAGCTCAGAGCCTGGAGCCTGTTTCAGAATCTGTGATTCCTTCTCTCTCTGACCCTCCCCTGCTCACGCTGTCTCTCTCTCTCTCCTAGAAATAAATTAAAAAACATTAAAAAAATAAAAAATAAATAAAAAATTATGTTAATGTTTATTTTATTTTTGAGACAGATAGAGCATGAGCAGGGGAGAGTCAGAGAGCGAGGGAGACACAGAGTCCGAAGCAGGCTTCAGGCTCTGAGCTGTCAACACAGGACCCGAGGTGGGGCTTGAACCCACAGACTGCGAGATCATGACCTGAGCTGTAGTCAGATGCTTAACCAACTGAGCCACCCAGGTGCCCCTGGCCCATGTGTTTTGACCCCAGAGGGGAGAATTGGTGAAAGAAATGGCCTAGCAGACAATGGGAATTTCAGAATCTGTACCCACATACACGCCAACCCTACCCATAGTAGATGAAGCATCTTGCTTCTCTCTAAAGCCAGTCTCTCCTCTGAGCCACCAGAGAGGACTCAATGACAGCGATCTTCCTCTCTCCCCAGCATCACCAACTTTTGCTCTTTGTTGGCCCATTTCCACCAGTTTACATTCTACTATTTCCCCTATCTTAAAAGAAACTCCTCTTCATTCTACCAGTCAAAGCTTCTTTGAGGGGCACCTGGGTGGCTCAGTCTGTTAATCATCTGACTCTTGATTTTGGCTCAGGTCACCTGCTCATGGTTCAGTTTGTGGGTTCAAGCCCCGCATCAGGCTCTCTGTCATCAGTGCAGAGCCTGCTTGGGATTCTCTCTCTCTCCTCCCCGCCCCCCCGCCCCGTTCCTCCCCTG
>NW_027529999.1:1182517-1240122 GCF_008692635.1 Crocuta crocuta
CCACCCCTGATTTCTCTTACTAAAAAAAAAAAAAAAAAACTTAAAAAAAAGCTTCTTCAAAGCCAGTCTTCTTCAAAGAGTCAACCTCCTCACTGTCTCAGACCTCTCTCCTCTTATTCGCCTTTAACTTTTTTCTCCAGTCTGGTTTACCTTCCAGCATTCCACCGAAACTCCTCTGGCCAAGGTCACCAGCCACTTTTACTTTGTTAAGTTCAGTTCAGTGGTTACTTCTCTCTCTTTCTCTAGTTTGACCCAACTGCTCGCTCCTTGACATACTTTCTTTTTTGGTTCCAGGACACCACGTCATTCCCCTCCAGTCTGCCTCCGTCCTGTGGTGGATGCCTGTGCTTCTCCCAGACGTCAGTGTAGGAGGGCCCCAGGGCCCCAGGCGCGAGCTGATTCCCTTCTCCACCTCTTGTCACTCCCCTCTCGTCTCATCCAATCTCATGATTTGATTACCAGTTGTGTTCTAGCAAGTTCCAAATGTGTATTTCTAGTCCAGACCCTTTTCCTGAACTCCAGACTTAACTTATCTGCCTAGATAACAGCATGGCTCGGATCTGCTTGAATGTTGAATAGCTGTCTCGGGTTTAAAATGTTTCAAACTTGGGGGTTCCTGGGTGACTCAGTTGGTTAAGTGCCGACTTCGGCTCAGGTCATGATCTTGCAGTTCGTGGGTATGAGCCCCTGATCAGGTTCTGTGCTGACAGCTCCGAGCCTGGAGTCTGCTTCCAATTCTGTGTCTCCCTCTCTCTCTCTGCCCCTTCCCTGCTTGTGCTCTGTCTCTGTCTCTGTCTCTCTCAAAAATGAATAAACATCCCAAAAACCTTTTAATGTTTAAACCCCGGGGTTGGTTAAGCGTCCAACTTCAGCTCAGATCACAATCTCACGGTTTGTGACTTTTAGCCCCACCTCGGGCTTTCTGCTATCAGCACAGATCCTGCTTGGGAATCGGCTTTGGATCCTCTGTCTCCCTCTCTCTCTGCCCCTCCCCCCTCTCAGAAATCAATAAACATTTAAAAATAATAAAATGTTCAAAGGTGAACTCCAAATCTCTCCCCTAGCCACCTCCTCATGCCATAGCCTTCCCCAACCAAACAGAGGACAACAGTCTAGTACTCAGGCTTCCAAATTCTCAAGTCACCTAAGTGACATGCCTAGGTGGGCAGTGGGGGCAGCGAGAGAGACATTGGCAGTGGCCTGCCACAGTGGGGAGGGAGTACTTTATAACTTTTTAGACAGTGTTTAAAATTGGTGATGCAGCACGCCTGGGTAGCTCAGTCGGTTAAGCGTCTGACTTCGGCTCAGGTCATGATCTCATGGTTCATGGGTTTGAGCCCCATGTGGGCTCTGTGCTGACAGCTAGCTCAGAGCCTGGAGCCTGTTTCAGATTCTGTGTCTCCCTCCCTCTCTCTCTGACCCTTCCCTTTTCATGCTGTCTTTCTCTCTCTCTCAGAAATAAAGCATGAAAAAAAAATTAAAATTGGTGATACATGATGATAATGCACAGCAGAAGAATATCTACTCCATTTTATTACTATTTTAAAATTCTCTACAGACACAGTGTTGCCTTAATCCTTATTGCCTAAATCCAGGGAGAATCATCTTCCCTCCCTTGGTAGGCTACTGTCTGAGTCCTCTCTTTTCTCTTACCTTCTTCATCCTTTTTTTAAAAAATGTTTTATTTATTTCTGAGAGAGAGAGAGACAGTATGAGTAGGGGAGGGTCAGAGAGAGAGGGAGGCACAGAATCTGAAGCAGGCCCCCGCCTCTGAGCTGTCAGCACAGAGCCTGACACGGGGCTCGAACCCATGAACCATGAGATCATGACCTGAGCTGAAGTCATATGCTTAACTGACTGAGCCACCCAGGCGCCCCATTACCTTCTTTATTCTTTCATGTAAGAAGTTCTATTAGCTCTACCTTCAAAAATATCTATTGGGGCCTGGGTGGCTCAGTTGGTTGAGCATCCAACTCTTGACTTTCGTTCAGGTCATGATCTCAGGGTCTGTGGGATCGAGCCCTGAGTAGGGCTCTCCGCTGACAGTGTGGAGCCTGCTTGGGATTCTCCCTCTGCACTCCTCCCCCAACTCTCTCTTTCTCAAAATAAAAATAATGAACAAAAAAACAAATCCAGAATCCAGCTTCTGCCACCTTTGCTGATGTCACTTTGAGCCACCATCATCCCTTCTTCACATGTATTGTGAGTAGCCTCTAACTAGAGCTCTGTACCTCTACCCTGGTCCCCCAGTCTTCCCTGACACCACAGCCAGTGACTTCCTTTTTTTTTTTTCTTTAAGTTTGTTTATTTATTTCAAGAGAGACAGAGCGCCAGCAGGGCAGGGGCAGAGGGAGAGAAAGAGAGAGCATCCCAGGCTCTGTGCCGTCAGCATACAGCCCATTGTGGGGCTCGAACTCACGAACAGTGAGATCATGACCTGAGCCAAAACTGAGAGTGGGACGCTCAACCGACTGAGCCACCCAAGTGCCCCAGAGTGATTTCTCTGGAAGTTGGAGTCACGTCGTATGGAGGCCCTGCTCAGTATCCTGCGATGGCTCCTCACCTCAGTCTTCACAGTGGCCTCCGAGTCCCCACAGTCAGCCCAGCCCCGTAGTCTGTAGTAGGTCTCACAGACTTGGGCCCTTGCCCCTCCCTGCCTTGCTCTTGCTGCTCCCACCCCAGTGCCTTTGCAAGTGCTGTCCCACATTGTCTGGACTGCTCTCCCCTTTGATGTCAGCTTGGCCCACTCCCTCACTCCCATCAAGTGTTTGTTTAGGTGTCTACTCCGCAACGAGGCCCACCTGCGCTGAGTACCCTCCGGCGGTGCCGCGAGCCATGCTGTCTCCCCGGCCCCAGACACGTGCGTCCTCTCATCTTTTTGGAAGATAGAACTGGCTTCACTAAATGATTCAAGTCAGGCAGCATCCTCTCTGGCAAGCAGAGGGGTATTCTGAGGAGGTGTATACAATGGAAGGTGTTTGTCTTTAAGTAGGCTCCACACCCAACATGGGGCTTTAAACTCAAGACCCTGAGGTCAAGAGTCGCCTGCTCTGTGGGACTGAGCCAGTCAGGGGCCCTCAAAATGGAAGGTTTTTATAGGAAGGAGGGTGGGGCAAGAAAAGTTATAAGGAAATGAAAGGATTGGTTGGAGCACTTGGTTGGCTCAGTTAGTAGGGTATGTGATGCTTGATCTCAGTGTGAGTTCAAGCCCCATGTTGGGCCTAGAGTTTACTTTAAGAAAAGAAAAGAAAAAAGAAGGATTACTTCAGGTTAGATCACTTTCCCTTGGGGGGAGGGGTGAGGGGACTTATCACGCACATCACCTCTTCCTTCGGGAACGGAGAGAGGACCGTGGGGCAGACTCACTGGTGGAAAAATCCTGGCTGGCTGGCTGAGACTGCATTTCTAGAGGGGAGACGGGTGGTGTGAGTCCTCTTACCTTAATGTCTTCTGTTTTTCCTTCTTTGTACTTTCCCTCTCTAAGAAACTGCCTAATTTATTTATTGTGTGTGTTGTTTCTTTTCTTTCTCTCCAGACGGCAGTGTAAACTCCCTGAGGGCGAAGATCTTTGTTGATTTACTGATGCATCCCGAAGCTATCATCCCCACCCGTGGTGAAAGAAGGTGCTCTTTTCTGTGGCATCCTGGGTGTCAATCACAACTTTTCCCCAGCTGACTAACACAGGTCATTCTACCCAAGCGCAGATAGAATCAAGTGTTTTCTTTTCTTTTTAAAAAATGTTTTATTTATTTCTGAGAGAGAGAGAGAGAGAGAGTGAGAGTGAGAGACAGCGTGAGCAAGAGAGGGTCAGAGAGAGAGGGAGACACAGAATCTGAAGCAGGCTCCAGGCTCTGAGCAGTCAGCACAGAGCCCGACGCGGGGCTCAAACCCACAAACTGTGAGATCATGATCTGAGCCGAAGTTGGACACTTAACTGACTGAGCCACCCAGGCGCCCCTAGAGTCAAGTGTTTTCACTTGTTTATCTGGAAAACTTTGAGGTTGATGCAAGCAGGCTGGGTCCAAGGACTCAGAAGTGGGTCCTACAGGACCAGCTCAGAAGGTCCTTGGCCTCCCGCAGGATAGAAATTGAATGGGAGCGGGACACCCAGGTGGTTCAGTCGGTTAAACGTCTGACTTTAGCTCAGGTCATGATCTCACAGTTTGTGGGTTTGAGCCCCGCGTGGGGCTCTGTGCTGACAGCTCAGAGCCTGGAGCCTGTTTCAGATTCTGTGTCTCCCTCTCTCTCTGACCCTCCCCTGCTCACGCTGTCTCTCTCTCTGTCTCTCTGTCTCTCTCTCTCTCAGAAATAAATAAAACATTAAAAAAAAATCGAATGGGAGCAGGAGAACGTGAGCAGAACGTATTGGATTGTGAAGTGACAGGTAGACAATGGCAGACAGAGTGCATGGGAGCCTCGGAAAAGAAAGGAGCATGAGTCTCGTTGTTGCTTTGGGTTAGGGGTTGATGCTGGAGAGGGGTCTCGGGTACGTGTTCCTTTAGGAATCCAGGGTGGGGTCCAATCAAAGGGCGGTGCCAGGTGAACGATGGGTGTTATTTTAGAAATCATGGAAGGTAGGGGGTGTGGATGGCAGCATCAGCCGAGGTTTGTTTGAAGCTAATGTCCCGGAAGGTGTTTGGGATCCGGCTCTTAGATATTATCGGGTGTTTGGGGCCGAGGACAGAGCGCGGAGAATGATTAACTTCCTAGTCCCCTGCTTGGTGTGGGAACATAGCTTCTGTGGCTTATTCAGAGGCAAAGTACGGCACATGAGTAAGTGGGGCCTAGCAAAAAACCAGCAGAGGCGGAGCCTTTCCGCAGTGGAGTCCCAGCAGGCAGGCGACTCTTGATCTCAGTTTGTGAGTTCCAGTCCCATGTTGGGTGTAGAGATGACTTAAAAATAAATCAATAGGTTAAAAAATGAAGGGGCGCCTGGGTGCCTCAGTCGGTTAAGTGTCCGACTTTGGCTCAGGTCATGATCTCACGTCACAGTTCATGACAGTGACAGCTCAGAGCCTGGAGCCTGCTTCAGATTCTGTGTCTCCCTCTCTCTCTGCCCCTCCCCCGCTCTTGAGGGCACGTGCACACTTTCTCTCTCTCTTTCTTTCTCTCTCAAAAACTAAATAAGCATTTAAAAAATAAAAATATAATGGAGTCCCTTTAGCTTCTCTACCTCAAAGGGATCCGAATATGTAGTTGACCGCAAAACTATCCCCATCCAGAATTTTCTTTTTTTTCCTGTACTTTATTTTTTTTTAAAGAATGTAACTTTATTTTTTAAATGTTTTATTTATTTCTGAGAGAGAGAGAGACGGCGTGAGAAGGGGAGGGTCAGAGAGAGAGGGAGACACAGAATCTGAAACAGGCTCCAGGCTCTGAGCTGTCACCACAGAGCCCGACTCTGGGCTTGAACCCACGAACCGTGAGATCATGACCTGAGCTGACGTCGGATGCTTCACCACTGAGCCACCCAGGCACCCCAAATATGTTTGAAAGATCTATTCATGGTGCTACGTGTGTGGAACCATGACCCTTCATTGAGTGCATCCACCCCATTTCGTTCTTCCCAGGCCTCAGTGATGAATGCCAAGGTCCTCATGGTGTCTGTTGCCGCACACAAGACCTTGATAGATACCCTTGCACAGGCTCTTGCTAGGACCCTTGCAAACATTTCTTTGGAATGGAAATTAGGAGGCAGACTACTGGGTTTTGGGAGGTGTTCATCCTTAATCTGATGAAGTTCAGATGTGTTGATCTGTAAATGGCTGCAGGGCCTGAGGGAACCTATATGTCTTTCTCTTTGACAACATTCAGATTATTTGGCTTTTTACTTTTTGCTACTCTAATAGTGTCAAGTGGCATCTCTCCACGGTTTAATTCTCAATTTTCTTTTCTTTTCTTTTTTCTCTTCTTTTTCTTTTTATTTATTTCTAGGAGAGAGAGAGAGAGAGAGACAGCATGAGCAGGGGAGGGTCAGAGAGAGAGAGGGAGTCACAGACTCCGAAACAGGCTCCAGGCTCTAAGCTGGCATTCAGCACAGAGCCCAATGCGGGGCTCGAACCCACGAACCGCGAGATCATGACCTAAGCGAAAGTCGGATGCTTAACCGACTAAGCCACCCAGGCGCCCCTAATTCTCAATTTTCTGATGACTAATAAGTCTGAGCATCTCTTCATAAGATTCTTAGTCTTTTGCTTTTCCTTTTCCGCAAGTTACCTACTCATATACCCTTTGCCAACATTGATTTGCAAGACTTCCTTATTTTTTTTAGTCGTGGTTGGTTTTAATGATTGAACTATCTGCTTCCACTCTGCCTTCTGCCTTGTAACTCTGTCCATTGTTTCACGCTTTGAATAGAAATGCCTAATTTGGGGGCATCTGTGTGGCTCAGTCGTTTGAGCATCCAACTCTTGATTTTGGCTCAGGTCATGATCTCATGGTTTGTGAGCTTGAGCCCCACNCCCTTCATTTTTATTTTAAAGTAAGTTCTACACCCAATACGGGACTTGAACTCAAACCCCCAAGTCAAGAGTCTCATGCTCACTTGCTCCACCAACTGAGCCAGCCAGGGGCCCCCAGATTTAAGTCTTATTGAAAGAATACTTATCCGCTTCTAGGTCACAAATATGCTCTCCTATTAACTCGAGACTTGCTTTTATCTTGGTTGGGTCTTTATTTCATTTGGAGTCTATCTTTGTATACAGTGGTAAGTGGTCATCATTTTTATTATGAGTCAATTTTCCCAATTGTACCTACTACATGAAGGAGCTCTTTCACATTGGCTGTAATGCTACCTTTTTCTTGTATGTTGAGTTCTCATTTCTACATGGGTTTGTCTCCAAGCTTTTTATTTTATTCCATATGTCTATTTGTTCTTGAAAAATGCTACAATATATTGTAATCTGATGGTTTTGTAGTGTGTCTTACTATTGGTACGATCAGTCTCCCTTCTTTACTCAGTATTTTCAAGGTGAACCTTAACTCTGGAATTAGAATGTTGGGGAGATTGCTATCGATTCTAATTTTGAGTTATTTCTTCTACAACATGTCTCTTCATTTATTTGGATCATCATCTATAATTCATTACTATGGTCTTAAAGTTTTCTCTATAGGTATCTCCATATTTTTCTTAGTTCTTTTTTTTAAAGTTTGTTTTGAGAAAGAGAGCAAGCAGGGGAAGGGCAGAAAGAGGGAGAGAGAGAAAGTCCCAAGCAGGCTCTGTGCAATCAGAGTGGAGCCCGATGCGGGGTCGGAGCTCTCAAACCTCAGGATCGTGACCTGAGCTGAAACCAAGAATTGGATACTTAACTCACTGAACCATCCAAGTGCTCCTTAGTTCTTAAACTAAGAACATGTTGTGACATGTTTCTTAATTTTTTAAGCTATATTTTCCAGTAGGTTGTAGCAGATAGAGAGATATAAACTTCCTCCTCATCTTTTAAAGTATCTTGTGGGCAAACTTCTTTCTCAGATGCTTGATTTTCAGCTTGAGGAAATTCCTCCCCTTTCTTTTCTTTTCTTTATTTATTTTTAAAATGTTTTTTATTTATTTCTGAGAGAGAGAGAGAAACAGTGTAAGCAGGGGAGGGTCAGAGAGAGAGGGAGACACAGAATCCGAAACAGGCTCCAGGCTCTGAGCTGTCAGCACAGAGCCTGACACGGGGCTTGAACCCATGGACCATGAGACCATGACCTGAGCTGAAGTCATACGCTTAACTGACTGAGCCACCCAGGCGCCCCCCTCTTTCTTTAAAAATTTTTTTTAATGTTTTATTTATTTTTGAGACAGAGAGAGACAGAGAATGAACAGGGATGGGGCAGAGAGAGAGGGGGACACAGAATCTGAAGCAGGCTCCAGGTTCTGAGCGGTCAGCACAGAGCCTGATGCGGGGCTTGAACCCAAGAACTGTGAGATTATCCGACTGAGCCACCCAGGCGCCCCACCTCCCCTCTTTCTTAAGGGATTCTGGCACAACAAGAACCTTCTTTTCCTCCTCTTCTATACCCTCCATAGTTCCAGCTGGAAAAGGGGAAGAAAAAAGGTTTTTTTAAAAGTTAACAGAATAGGCACATCTCTGGTAAGGTTTAAGGCGAACAGCAACAACAACAACAAAAAGAAATACAAGTAAATAACATTACAAATTAAAAAGGGGATATAACTACAGAAAAAAGATATATTTAAAAGAAAATAAGAAGGATGCCTGGATGACTCAGTTGGCTAAGCATCCAATTTCAGCTCAGGTCATGATCTCAGGGTTCCTGAGTTTGAGTCCTGCATCGGGCTCTGTGCTGACAATTCAGAGCCTGGCCTGCTTCAGGTTCTGTGTCTCCCTCTCTCTCTGCCCCTCCCCCACTTTCTCAGCCTCTCTCTCTCTCTCTCTTTCTCTCTCTCAAAAATTAATACAAGATAATTACAGACATAATACAAGATAGTAAGAGACAGCTACCTGCCTGGCTCAGTCTATAGAGCATGTGATTCCTGATCTCAGAGTTGTGAATTCAAGCCAATGTTGGGTGTAGAGCTTACAAGAAAAGAAAGAAAGAAAGAAAGAAAGAAAGAAAGAAAGAAAGAAAGAAAGAAAGAAAGGGAGAGAGAAAGAGAGAGAGAGAGAAAGAAAGAAAGAAAGAAAGAAAGAAAGGTTGGAAGGAAGGAAGGAAGGAAGAAAGAAAGAAAGAAAGGTTGGAAGGAAGGAAGGAAGGAAGGAAGGAAGAAAAAGATATTGAGAAAGCTCTCATAATTTTTATGCCAATAATTTTCCAAATTTGTATGAAATAGACAACTTCCTAGAAAACATAACAACTAAAATTGACTCAAGAAAAAAACAAAAAGGCAAATAATCTTATAATTATTAAAATTGTAGCATTGAGCATTTATCACAGAGAAATGAAAATAATGTTCACAAGACAAAGCACCTATACACAGTTGGTCATAGCTGCTTTACTTGTTTTTTGTTTGTTCGTTTGTTTTTGTTTTTGTTTTGGTAGCTTGTACTTTATGCTTTTTTAAAAAAGTTTATTTATTTATTTTGAGAAAAGATGGTGTGCGGAGAGGGGAAAGGCAGAGTGAGGGAGAGAGAGAATCCCAAGCAGGCTCCTGGGGCTCAAACTCACAAACCCTGAAATCATGATCTGAGCTGAAATCAAGAGTTGGAGGCTTAACTTACTGAGCTGCCCAGGTGCCCCATCTGCTTTCCTTGTAATTGCCTAAAACTAGAAAGAACCAAAATGTCCTACAATGCTTACATCTCTGATTCACCCCTACATCCCTAGCACCGAATACTACTTACTCAGAATGAAAAGAAACCAACTATTGACATAGACAACAACATGAATAAAACTCAAGAGAATGCTGAGTGAAAAAAGCCAATCCTGAAAGGTTATATCCTATATGATTCCATTTATATTACATTTTTTAAGTGTTTGATTTTTAAGTAATCATGAAGCCCAACGTGGGGCTCAAACCCACAGCCCTAAGTTCAAGGGTCACCTGCTCTACTGACTGAGCCATCCAGGTGCCCCTATAACATTCTTGGAAGAGCAAAATCGTAGAGATGAAGAGCAGATTTGTGGTTGATGAGAGTGAAAGGGATGGTTATGGCTCTTAAGGGGTAGTAGGAGGGGTCCTTGTGATATAGAAGAGCTCTATATCTTGATTATGGTGGATCATGGTCACACAAATCTACATGTGCAAGAAAATGGCATGAAGAAAATGGCATGAAAGTATACCCACAAATGAGTGCATGCCAAACTAGTGACATCTGCATAAGTTGTGTGGGCTGGACCAAGGCTCATGTCTGGTTTTGACATTGTACTATAGTTATACAAGATGTCTGTCGCCTTTGAGGGAAATGGCGTGAGGCATACCCTGGACATTCCAATACGTTTTTTTTTTCTTTTTTTGCAACCTCCTATGAGTCTATAATTACTTCATAATAAAAAGTTTTTAAACATTGAAGCAGTAAACAGCTTCCAACCTAAAAACCCACTAGGCCCTGATGGTTTTACAGGCTGATTCTGTCAGCTCTCCAGACAGAGATCATTCTAACTTTTGATTTGTTTGTTTTGTTTTTGTTTTTTTCAAAAGTTTACTTATTTGTTTGTTTGTTTGTTTACTTAGAGAGGGGGGAGCTCCCATGAGCAGGAGGAGGGGCAGAGAGAGAAGAGGAGAAAGCGAATCATGAGTGGGCTTCCCGCTGTCAGTGCGGAGCCTGACGCTAGCCACAGGGCTTGATCTCATGAAATGTGAGATCATGACCTGAGCCCAGCCAAAATCAAGAGTCAGATGCTTAACTGACTGAGACACCCAAGTGCCCCCAGAGATCATTCTAATTTTACACAAACTCTTCCAGAGTGTGGGAAAAGAGGAATACTCCTCTCCTGCCAATTCCATGAGGCCCATATAACTTTGATGCCAACTCCAACTAAAGGCATAACAGGAAAATGATATTATAGACTCATTTCACTTGTGAATATAGGTGTAAAGATCCTGCACAAAACATTAGTGAATAATATCCAATAATGAATAAAAGAAACAATATACTCTGACCAGTTTGGGATTATCCCAGGAATAATATAGCTCTAAGTTAGAATATCTCTAGATGTCACTTACTATAATAAGAGATTAAAGAGAACAAAGTCATATAAACATTTCAACAAACACAAGAAAATTATTTGACGAAATTCAACATAAATTAAAAATAAAATGGTAACCCAAAGAGAGACCTATAAAAAACTTACAACAAATGGTATCTTAAGCACGGAAACTTTAAAAGCATTCCTTTCAGAATTATAAATCTGATATGCATGCCTACTCACATTATTTCTGTTCAATAATATAATGGAGGTCCTGGCCAGAGCGACAAAATAAGAAGAAGAAACTCATGGCATAACTATTGAAAAGTAAGAAATGAATTATCATTATACTCAGATGATATTATTTTCATTAAAAACACAAAATAGTCTCTCAACAAGTTATTAAAGTATTAAGAGTATAGGGTAAGGTAGCTAATTATAAGGTTCAACTACAAAGGTCGATTGCAATTCTATACAATCATATCATGTAATTTTACAAAGAAACCATTAAAATAGCAACAAAACTGTGACATGCTCAGAAATAAACCTCACAAAAGAGGTATGAGATCTGTACATAGAAAATTATAAAACTGCACTAAAAGATATTAATGAAAACCTAAAAATGTAAGAGCTATTCCATATTAACAGTAGGTAGATTTAATGTCAGAAAAAGACAATTCCCTATAGGTTGATCTACAGGCTCAACTGATTTTTATTCAAAATTGATAAGCTAATTCTGAAGTGTATATGTAAGAATAGACAAAGAATGGTGTAGACTAAATTTTATTATTATTTGTTAATGGTTTATTTCTGAGAGAGAGAGAGAGACAGCGTGAGCAGGGGTATTTCTGAGAGAGAGAGAGAGAGACAGCGTGAGCAGGGGAGAGCCAGAGAGAGAGGGAGACACAGAATCTGAAACAGGCTCCAGGCTCTGAGCTGTCAGCACAGAGCCCGATGCGGGGCTTGAACCCACGAACCATGAGGTCATGACCTGAGCCGAAGTCGGACGCTTAACAGAGTAAGCCACCCAGGCACCACTAAATTTTATTTTCTTACTTTAATTTTAATTTTTAAAAGATTTTATTTTTAAGTAATTTCTATACCCAACGTGGGACTCACAACCCTGAGGATCAAGAGTTGTTTGTTCCACCAGTTGAGCCAGCCAGGTGCTCCCTACATTTTATTTGTTTTTATTTGTTTTTTTTGGGGGGGGAGGGTTAGAGTTTATTTATTTACTTTGAGAGGGAGAGCACTTGGGAGCAGCAGAGAGAGAGAGAAGGAGAGAGAGAGAGAGAGAGAGAGAGAGAGAGAGAGTCTTAAAAGCAGGCTCCACAATGTCAGCACGGAGTTTAATGTGGGGCTCCAATTCATGAACCATGAGATCATGACCTGAGCTGAAATCAAGAGTAGGATGCTTAACTGATTGAGCCACCCAGGTGCCCCCTAAATTTTAACTTTAACCTTATTATATATATTTAAAATTTTTTAAAATAACGATTTTTAAAAAATCCTGTCTGTTCTTGGTCTTTTATTTTTCCTATAGTATACTAAAGCTCTCATATACTTGTCATTCAATTTCAACAATGATCAATTCTTGTACCATCTTGTTTCATTTATACTCTCTTCTCACTTCCCTTATACTCTCTTACTTACTCCAGATTATTTTGAATCAGATCCCAGACATTACATCATTTCATCCTAAATAGGGAACTCTTCTTTAAGTGTTTGATAACGTAGCTGCAAGAGGAATCTTTTCACTCCCCACTTAAGTTACTCACTCATTCCAATAAAACAAAATAGAAGTGGAAGTTAGATTGTGTTCCACTTAAATGTATTTTCGAACTTATCTTTAATCTTGCCAGTTTAATAATACAACTAAAATTTTCAAATAAATGCAAAAAAAAAAAAACAACGGAGTTGGTTACCCTCTTTTCAAACAATCCAGAAGAAAAGGGTTAACTGAAATACATCAGGCAAATGGAGTGTGGAATTCACTTATCTCAGACATGATGTATTGAATTTTAGCCTCAAATTTGGCGACAAGTTTTGGTCCATGGAAAGTTTTGGTCCATGATGAATTTTAATTCCCAGACATGTTAATTTTGTCACAATATATGTAGATTATCATTCCTTTAAAAAGTGACCATACATCCATAGTCCAGATATAATTTGATATACAAAGTGAGGTTTTACCAGGAGTTACCCATAGGAAGTAGTCGGGGATATGCCTGGTAAAATGATATTGGGTGCTGGGTAGAAGAATTACAGATTTGAAGGGCACCTGGGCGGCTCAGTCAGTTAGGCGTCTGACTTCAGCTCAGGTCATGATCTCATGGTTTGTGGGTTCAAGCCCCATGTCAGGCTCTGTGCTGATGGCTCAGAGCCTGGAGCCTGCT
Organism: Crocuta crocuta; assembly: GCF_008692635.1. Taxonomy (NCBI): domain Eukaryota; kingdom Metazoa; phylum Chordata; class Mammalia; order Carnivora; family Hyaenidae; genus Crocuta; species Crocuta crocuta. The sequence continues at coordinate 1,195,486 of NW_027529999.1, forward strand.
TCGGATTCTGTGTCTCACTCTCTCTTTGCCCCTCCCCTGTTCACACTCTGTCTCTCTCAAAAATAAATATACATTAAAAAAAAAGATTTGAAAGTTTCATTTACTTTCATGGTAGCAACTTTATTCCTGCCATGACTCACATACTCTGAGAATGGTAGCCACATTTTGATGGTGAACACCAGTTATATCCTTCCAAATTGATGACCACAGGAAAGCAGTGTGAGGCTATTGTCAAGGTTAAGTGTTTCAGAAATATCTCATCAAATGTGTGATCAGAGGTGCCTGGCTGGCTCAGTTGGTAGAGCATGCAATTCTTGATGTCAGGGCTGAGTTCTAGCCCTACACTGGGGGTGGAGATTACTTAAAAAAAAAAAAAAAGTGTGATTACATGGAGAAATAGTCCACTTTATTTTTTATCATCTGAAGTGATATAAGAGCCTACACATTAGCAAATAGTTACCCAAACACTTTAATTCTTTTTTAATTTAATTTAATTTAGATTAAAATACTTATTTATTTTTGAGAGAGGGGGTGCAGGGAAAGGAACAGAGAGAAGAAGGAGACAGAGGATCTGAAGCAGGATCTGCTCTGACAGCAGAGAACTTGATGTGGGGCTCAAACTCCAGAACTCTGAGATCATGACCTGAGCCGAAGTTGGAAGCTTAACTGAGTAAGTCACCCAGGTGCTCCAATTTATTATTATTATTTTTTAAGTAATCTCTATATCCAATGTGGGGCTTGAACTCACAATTCCGAATTAAAGAGTTATGTGCTCCACCAATTCAGCCAGCCAGGTGCCCCATGCTGAAAGCATTTCTAAATAGTGGCATTCCCATATGTTATTACATTCATTTAAGAAGTCAAGTACTTGGTAATTTTTCAGTTTTCATGATCTCTTCACAATATTGTAATACATCCTGGACAATATATGTTCAATGTTAGAAGCAGAGTTACTGCTTGTGAATAGATAGTTTTCTTTGGTGATTTTCCATCATTTTTTTAAAAAGCCCTGCAAGATAATGTAATTGACTATGGGCATCTCCACGGAGTATAAAAACCAACATTTCTGTGGCAGTTTGATTTTTGTGTTAGTATATCCTTACCTTTCTCTCGTAGGAGCCACATGGTTCTCCTTTCTTTTTCCTTTGAGTTTGTCCTGTAACTTCTACTAACTTCTAGAATTGGACTGATTGGATTGTTCATTTGGAACCATTCTATCTCTAAAAACTATACGATAAATAAAGTATTTAATATGATATATTTTCCTCCAAATACTGTGGGTGTCTTTTTTCTTTATTCCATAAATTTTGAACTGTAGTGTTTTTCTTATGATTCATTTCATTTTTTTCCTTATGATTCATTTCTAAGTGATTTCCTTTACACATTCGGAGTGCAATGGTTGCTTAATAATATAATTTAGTTTCCAAGTATACAGGATGTGTCGTTTTTAACAATAAAAAACAAAGTTTTTAATTTTCCATCTTATAGCTGGAGAACATGGTCTATATGATATTGATATTTTGGAATTTGTTGAGGCTTCCTTTATAGTATTATTCATGTTCTATTTTTGAACATGTACTATAAGTGTTTTAAAATCCATGACTTTCTGTTGGCTAGGAATAGAATTTTATATATAATCAGTAGGTTGAGCTTATTAATTGTGTTCAGATTTTTTATATTTTTACCTATTTTTTGTTTACTTGATCTATATGTATTTTACTTTTTTTAAAAAAAAAATTTACTTATTTTAAGAGAGACAGAGAGAACACAAGTGACAGCCCAGAGCCCAATGTGGGGCTCCAACCCACGAACCACGAGATCATGACCTGAGCCTAAGTTGGATGCTTAACTGACTGAGCCACCCAGGCGCCCCTTTACTTTTTTAATGTTTATCTTATTTTTGAGAGAGAGAGAGCGAGAGAGAGAGAGAGAGAAAGAGTGAGCAGGGAAGAGGCAAAGAGGGGGGAACAGACGAACCGAAGGGGGCTGTGTACTGATATCACAGAGCCTGATGTGGGCCTCAAACTCACAAACCGTGAGATCATGACTTGAACCAAAGTCCCACGCTTAACTGAGGCCCCCAGGCACCCCTTGACCTCATGTCTCTTAAACATGGGCGAAAGGGCAGTCACCAACCCTCAACTCTCACCTCCACACCAGCCTTGATTTTCCTGAGGTTTCTTGTTTGCAATTCATAATGTTTCTTGAATCTGTGCCTTTATTTTTTCATAAGTTTTGGTAAATTTTTAAAAAATGTTTATTATTGTTGATACAGAGAGAAACACAGCATGAGTGGGGGAGGGACAGAGAGAGAGGGAGACACAGAATCCAAAACAGGCTTCAGGCTCTGAGCTAGCTGTCAGCATAGAGCCCGACGCAGGGCTTGAATCCACAAACTGTGAGATCATGACCTGAGCCGAAGTCAGATGTTTAACCGACTGAGCCACCCAGGTGCCCCAAGTTTTGGTAAATTAATCTTTTCATGTCAGAGATTTCTTCTCCCCACTCTTCGCTTCCTGTCCTGCTTTTCCAATTACTTGTACATGAAAGTGTCTTATTCTTACCTCAGTGGCTTTTATCCTTTCTCTCTTTTCTTTCCTTTTGCCTCTTTATGTTTCATTCTGGGTATTTGCTTCTGAGACCTCTACATTTGCTAATTCTTTCTTCAGCAGCGTGTAAAGTGCTGTTGAATCCAGTCTGTTGGGTTATTAAATTCTATATTATATTTTTTAGTTACAGAATTTCCACTTGGATGCGTATATATTTTCATGATCAATCTATTTATCTTCTTGAACATATTAAATAATTTAATGGCTACAATACCTGGGGTTCTTTTGGGTCCTTTTCAAGTGTTCTTTGTTGCTGTTGGTTTTTGCTCATTATCTTGTCTTCCAGCATGTGTGATTATTTTTGTTTGTGTGCTGGATATTATATATACATAAATGTTCATAGAAACCATCTGAGGCCTAGGATGGTGATCTCTTTAATTAAAATTTTTAAAAATATTTATTTATATTTAAGAGAGAGAGTCAGAGTGCAAGCAGTAGAGGGGCAGAGAGGGAGAGAGAGAGAGAGAGAGAGAGAGAGAGGCAGAGTTTGAAGCAGGCTCCAGGCTCTGAGCCGTCAGCACAGGGCCCAACGCGGGGCTCAAACTCATGAACTGCAAGATCATGACCTGAGACAAAGTTGGATGCTTAACCGAGTGAGCCACCCAGGTGCCCCAATGGTGATCTCTTTTAACCAGAGAGGATTCACTTTGTTTTCTTCCTGGTACCCGGAGGCCTTGGCACTCTGGGATTACCTTAATATAATTACAGGAGTTGAGATGGTTTGAAGCTGAGTTTTGATCTCTGTGAGAGCTTGTCTATTAAATTCACTTTTGCTCTTTAAGTGTTTGTTTCATTAAATACTTTTTTAATGTTTTAGTTTTGAGAGAGAGAGAGCGAGCGCGTGTGCATGTGAATGCACAAGTGGGGGAGGGGCAGAGAGAGAGAGAGGGAGACATAGAATCTGAAGCAGTCTCCAGGCTCTGAGCTGTCAGCACAGAGCCCGATGCAGAGTTCAAACTCATGAACCGTGAGATCATGACCTGAGCCAAAGTTGGACACTCAACCAACTGAGCCACCTAGGCACACCTATTCACTTTTGCTTTTAAATTGGAGTCCTTTGGGATCCCAATCCAAAGTGAGAGTTATTTATTAGGTTCTCTCCCTCTCTCTGGGGGGTTCTGGACTCCAATCTCTGTTCTTCTAACTCCCCAAGGCTGCTAAAAGCATCACTCAAACTCTTAGCTGCCTCTCAGGAAATGCCCTACCTGGAAAAATAGTCCTAAATGTGGGCCTTACATTTCTTAATTTCTCTCTTCCCAGATCCTGGCTCAGTGATTCTTCACTAACTTGTTAACTTTCCAATGATTTCAAGAAGAATTTTTTCAAGAAGAAAAATTTCAAGAAGAAATTTTTAGATTTTTCTAGTTTTATTAGTTTTCCTCAGTGGGAGACTTGGTCAGAACTACCTAATCACCGATACTGGAAGCCCAAACCAACCCTCACTTTTGCTTTCTTATGGAAAAAGTATGATAATAACCAGGATTTGCTAGGAAACAAAATGACAATGGAAATGTTAACATTGTAACAATTACCCAAGCACCAAAACAATGAGGGGAAGTGCCAGCGAAGGGAGATTCCACAAAAAACCAAAAACACCAGTGTAACACAGTTTAAAAAGTGACTCAAACCAACACTGATGACAAGTTATGTTTCCAATTTCTTAAACTTTGCTCGAAAATATTTCATATTCAGTGTGCAAATACCGTATTATAGCAATCTTTGCTAGCCAAAAGCAGTTGGCTGTAAGAGAGAATAAAGGTCTGTGGGATTGGATAGCATTTGTCCATTCTGGAATGTGTTCTGGCTGTCAGCACGGCCAGGTTGGCTGACTCACCAGTTAGCCTCAGACCATACTTTGAGAACCACTACCTTATGAAGGAAGAGGCAGCTGTTTGAAATCCTTGAACCAATGGGGCGCCTGGCCGGCTCAGTCGATTGAGCGTCCAGCTTTGGCTCAGGTCATCTCACTGTTCATGGGTTTGAGCCCCATATCTGGTCTTGTGCTGACAGCATGGAGCCTGGTTCAGATTCTGTCTCTCTCTCCCTCTGCCTCTCCTCCTCTCTCTCTCTCTCTCACACACACACACAGACACACACACACACACACACGCGCGTGCACACACGCACTCACACACACAAATAAACATTGAAATTCCTGAACCAAGTCTTCCTTGAATGGCCTTCACTAAAGTTTCTGTCTTGAGATCTTGGTCTTTCTCTGATTACATTACAATGGACTGGATTAAGTTTCTACTGATTAGACCAAAATATCCTTCTCAAATCCACCCTAATCTTCACCCCAGGCCAGCTCAATTAGACTTCTTAGACTTCGTTTTTTGAAAACTTCCAAAATGTGGTTGTATTGTCTATTATGTATGGGTTTAACCAGATGAACTGTGAAGGGTCCCAAGTTTTAGGGATGATTACGACATCCTGCTGACCAGACAATTCTCAGCAAATAGCCCTAGATAGTGATAACACATTTGGAGACATGCTGATCTGGTTCCTTAACCACCTGGAGCCTCAGTTTTCTCATTTTTAAAATGGGAATACTTATGTTATTTTATTATTTTAAAACATTTTTCATGTCTTTATTTTATTTTGAGAGAGAGAGACAGAGTGTGAGAGGGCAGAGAGAGAGGGAGACACAGACTATGAAGCAGTCTCTAGGCTCTGAGCTGTCAGCACAGAGTCTGACATGGGGCTCGAACCCACAGACTGTGAGATCATGGCCTGAGCTGAAGTCGGACGCTTAACTGACTGAGCCACCCAGGCTCCCCAAATTATGTTATTTTAAATAAAAATAATTGTGTTGGGAGTTTTAAATGAAATGATGACTATAAAAGTCTTAACCCAGTACATGTCACACAGGTAAGCATGGTCTCATGAGTCTGTAGAAAGACAATGCTCTGATAGGGTTGTTTTGGGGCTGGACAGGGGCCTCAGGTCCTTTAAGAGCAATTAAGGGAAACCAGGCTGGGTAACTCATATTCTGTTGAGGCTGCAACATTTGACTGAGCAGGGTCCTGGTGTGGTATGGTACTACGTGGTGGCAACACTGATATTAGAATCTTTATGGCTGAGTAACACAACCTAAAGCTTGAAACCAGGGAGTTAGTCGTGGATCTTAGAATGAAATCATGGTGCGCAGAATCTGGTCTGATTCTGGAAACTGTAATTTTCTCATGTCTGCTATGTTTCCTCCTCTTACATGCTTTTCAATTATTGGCTACTCAGCACTCCATGTCTTCGTCCCACGGGCCTAAATGCTTTATCTGCTTTATTTCCTTTAGTGCTCTTATATTAACCTTGTGTTTCATGGGGGGAAATGGAGGCTCAGAGAGGTTAAGTAAGTAATTTCTTGTCTGGCTTAAGAGCTGGCTCTCTGAACACAACATATTACTTTCAGCGTTGTTGAATTTGAGAGTTGACCCTCCACATGGCTGTTGGAGTCATTCATTTAACAAATATTTAGTGAGCAATGACCATAGGGGATTCAAAAATGAGAACAAGGCTACAGCTGCAATGAAACAGGCACATTTATTGAGTGTTAATTCTGTCTGGCTTTGCATACGTTAGTTCATTAAACTGTTGTANATCCTCGTTTTGTAGATGATGGGGCTGAGACTCAGGGACTTGCCCAAGGCCACACAGCCAGGAAGTGGCAGAGCTCAGGACCTCTCTAACTTTCAAGTTTGTCTTCTTTCTCAGAAATGAAAATCTCACTTTTTAACCTTTAAAATAAAAATAACATTTTTTAAAGATTTTATTTTTAAGTAGTCTCTACATCTAACATGGGGCTCGAACCCACAACCCCAAGATCAAGAGTTGCGTGCCCCACAGACCGAGCCAGCCAGGTGCTCCTCCTATAAAGTAAAAGCAATCTAAACTCCAACAACTTAAACAACACGAGTGTTGATTTTGTCACAAAACATGACAAAACGGAGGGTTTATCATCACTGAAATTTTTTGCCAGTGTATTTAACAGATGAAAATATTATATTTCAAAGTGATTTCTTTTTATTATTTTCCCATTTTTCACAGCCGTATTGAGATATATTTCACATACCATAAACCTTACCCATTTAAAGTATATAGTTCAGTGGTTTTTAAATTTTTTAATGCTTTTAAAAATTTATTTCTGAGAGAGGGAGAGAGAGAGAGAGAGCAAGAGCGAGCGAACGAGCATGAGCAGGGGAGGGTCAGAGAGAGGGGGAGACACAGAATCTGAAACAGGCTCCAGGCTCTGAGCTGGCTGTCAGCACAGAGCACGACGCAGGACTCGAACCCACAAACCGTGAGATTATGACCTAAGCCAAAGTCGGACGCTTAACCGACTGAGCCACCCAGGCGCCCCATTCAGTGGTTTTTAGTACACAGTGTTTCAGAGTTGTGCAGCCATCGTTACAGTCTAAACCTTTTTCAACACCCAGAAAGAAATCTATACCCACTGGCTGTCCCTTTCCATTCCCCTTTTCCTCTACCCCTCAGCCCCAGGCTGGCTTTTTTTTTTTTTTTTTGTTAAATTTATTTACTTATTTTCTAAGAAAGAGCACAAGCAGGTGAGCGGCAGGGAGAAGCAGAGACAGAATCCCAAACAGGCTCAGGGGCATCAGGAAGAGTCCACTGCAGGGCTGGGACTTGGGAACTGTGAGATCAAGACTCCGTTGCCTAACCTACTGAGCCCCCGAGGCCCCCAGGCTAGTTAGTTATCTTTTTGTGTTTATTGGCCACTAATGATTTGATGTCTGTTTGTTTTGGATTACAGTGGTGGTTGTTGTTATTGTTGTTTTTAAATTGATTAGAGACGGTGGTCTGCATTTATCATGAAGATTAACCATCTGTTTACCTTGCATATTGCAATATTTTAAAGCTATTTTCTCATTTGTTCTACCTTCCTGGTGGCATCGCTTCCTGACAGATGTTTAAATATCTTTCACGTTTTAAAGTAAATTATTGCTTTTGATGCATGATAAACGTTTTCCCTCCTCCAATTCTAAAGCTTTCCCCCATATCCCCTTCTGGTCTTTTGTGGTAGGTATTGTGCGGTTTGCTTGAGCTTTCACTCTATCCTGGGCTTAGTTTGAGATAGGATAACCGTATCTTATCAAACACTACTGATCTGAAAAGTCACTTTTGTCAAAAGACAGTAAGAGTGCTTACAGACAGGCTTGGCTTTACGTCGTTGGTTTTGGTTTACTGTTTGCTGCCGTGGTGTTGCAATTCCTTCACAATTTTGAACCGGGGGCCCGGCACTTTCACCCTGGCTCACTTTCACAGTTTGCGCTGGGCCCTGCAAACTATGCCTCGGCCCAGCTTACAGGCCCCAGGCACTGTACTAAGCACTGGCTATCTCTAAAAGGAATAATAAACCATGTTGTTTTACTTAATTTTCACGGCAGTTCCGTTGAATAGCCGTTCTCAGTTTTCTCGTTCTTCTCAAGTGGGGCGATGGAGGCAGGAAGATCAAATAAGGCCACAGAGCCACGAAGCCGCCTCAAAGGGGTTCGAAGCCAGCGCGCGTCTAGCCAGGGCCGGGTAAGCGTCCCTCCACCCCGCAGGCGGGTGCAACCTGGCGGTGGCGCCGAGGNGCAACCTGTTCCAGAGCCGCCTGCCTTCTCCGCACATGCCGCCGCCACCGCCGGAGCCGGGGCCAGAGCCCATCCCAGGATGCACCGCGCCAGCCCCGTCCCCAGTGGGCCGCCATGTTGTCGGAGTGAAAGGTAAGGGGGAGCGAGAGCGCCGGAGAGAGAAGATCGGGGGGCTGAAATCCATCTTCATCCTACCGCTCCGCCCGTGAGTATCCGCACCCCGCCGGCCCCAAACGCTGCTCCGGACCCCCAGCGAGCAGATTGTCCCTTTGTATTGGTGTTTGAGAGCGGTTGTGCGGGTGAGAAGGGCTTTGGAAAAGCTGCCCGAGGCCCTGGCTGAGGCTTCTCACTCGCTGTTCCTCGTACATGTTTTGGAGTCAGCAGCAAGGCCCCTATTGTTATCAAAGGAGGGAGGGGGTGGGGAGCGGGGTCGAAGCGAGGAAAATGCCGGGGGTTTAGGCCCGGGCCCAGGGCATAGACATGCCTGTACCTTTCTGCTCGGCCCTGTTGGAGCCTCCTAAGATTGATGTTGCCATTCGGGTTGCTTTTTCTTGATGGGTTTGCGAAGCCGCGAGTCTTCTGTGTGGCCATGAAGTGTAATTCTGGGCCACCCTGGGTTTCTTCGACTTCTTGAGCCTCCGTGGCAGCGCCGAAGCAGGAGGAACAATAAATCGCTTTGGAAGCAGCCTTGGCCCTTGTCTACAGGCGAGACCCACCATGGGGGAACTTTGCGAGCCTTAAATGTGGAGAAGTGGCGAGCAGGAAGTTTCAGATCGCTTTTTCGTCTCCTGGGTGCTTGTGGCCTTTTGTTTCCGTGAGAGCTTGGGTTTTTCGTGGGTTCTTCCTCTTTGAGCCTCCCTGCGTTGGTGAGCGGCTGTCTCAACTCACAGAGGGGCTCACCCCTCGGTAGTAGGAAAACAGATACGCAGTACCGGATAGTTTTAGTGCTAGCATACGTTCTTGGTAAACAGACGTCGTTTGTTACACTTGTCAGTACCACTCCCACGTCAAGTGAGGAATAAGCTCCTGTAACTTTTCCCCCCCAGTATAGCACCCCCCCAAGCCCCCGGCGCGCGCGTGGACACACACGCACACGCGAGACACCGTATTAGGCAAGGGTTCAGCCTCCCCGTAACTTGAAGAATTGTTACTCTTTATTGTCTAGTTGAGAAAACACCGTTTTCAGTTGTCGATATCCAATCCGTTCGCTTTCCACTCTTCGTGGGGATTAAGAATGAGAGTCGAGAGAGGGTTTCTTGGGGGTTGTGTTTTGAAGTCAGCCACTTCTGAAACAATGGATTGGTAGCTTTCGCGTTTTGGGTGTTTTCTGAAAACACACAAAAACTCACCCAAACAACCAAACAAGCCACTTACTCCCGAGATGGGTGGCTCCCCGTGCACTTTTAGTAAACAAAATAAACGTTTGGACTCACTGCTAATTTTAACTGTATAAAACACTCGCTGGGGCCGTTGATTGTTTATTTGAATCTTTGGGAAATACTCACCGGAGTTTGAACTTTGAATTCGTATTTTGCCTTAGCCACAATTGAATTCCTTTTGGCCAAGGCCACAGCGTTTTTGAAGTTGGGTTTGAAGTTTAGTTGGGGTTTGAGATGAACTGCTTTAAAGTAAATTTATGATCACAGAATTTTTTCCCCCCGGGGTGGCAAAAACAGAACAAAAGAAAACACCTTTTATACTACCAAGCATTTTTTTTTTTTAAAGGTGAGCTTTGGGGAGATTAAACCGAATTCCTTTGCTTAAAATAAAATCTATTAGGGCTATTTAAAAAAAACACATTTTGGTGTAAACAGTTTGAAAACTTCGGAAGAACAGAGAATCAGCACTTATTTCTAGTTGCTTAAAGTACTTTTAGAATGTGCTATAGCTCTAAAAGGCATCAGCAATTTAAGTGTTTTCTAATATTTAAGTGACTGATTTCTTAATTTTTGTGCTGTAGTTGCCAAGATATTACACAACTCCCCAAGACACATGTTAATTGCTTAGGTATTTGCTCACTTTCAAGCTGTCCCTTCTGCCAGGTTTTCTCTTGTTTGAGGAACTGCCTTGCCTCATTAGGTAAAGCAGGAAGTCTTAGGGCACACAGATAGCTTTACAAAAGCCAATTGTTTTGTTTGAACTTTTTTTGGTAGGAACTCCTCCCCCCTCCCCAAGCCCTTGTTAGAACTTAGTTGTGTCCTGTGTGTTTCAGAGGTAACCCTTTTTCATATGGAAATTCCTTGTTAGAGATGTATTGTGGCAAATCTTTTATTTCAGTAAAGATTGCATTTGCTATTTTAGGAATCCTCTTAGAGACTGGAGCCTCTTTGCCTTAACTGGTGTTAATTGAATTCCTGGAGTTTCAGCATGGTGACTTTAAATTTACCAAAAACTGTTGTAGCATTTTATTCTGATTAAAACAAACAAACAAATACACCTGTGAGTCCTAGAGAAAGGATTTCTTCCAATTTCTAGATGAGGAAACAGGCTCAGAGAGGTTGCTAATTTAGTGGTAAAGCTTGGGTTTTGGGACTCCTCGCTTGCTTTAGAATAGACTATTAGATTGATAGTCCTTTGTAGAAGAAAAATAAGACATCAGTGACTTAGTTGATGAATGGTAACCAGACTTATTGTGGTGATCATTTTGAAATGTATATAAATATCCAGTTATAATGTTGTATACCTGGAAACGAATATAATGTCGTATGTCACTAATACATCCATAAAAAAAGTGCAGTTAATTCATTTGAAAATCAAATGGGAGTATTAGGCTGGTTGTCACTTTGCAAAGGCCTGTGATAAACACAGCTATGACTTTCTGGTTTTGGTACTTACGCATGAGCACGATTCTACTCATGAAAGCACAAACTAGTCTAGAAAGCTAGACTCCCCACTACCCTGGTAAAGTTCTGATGGATTGGAATTGTTAACTGAAACTAGGCATTTCCAAATTAAACTTTGAACAGATTGCAAATTCCATTGTGTCTTCTGGCTTCAAAGCATGAGTTGTGGGACGCAAATGGTTTATCAGGAGGTTTAATTCTATAAAGAAATAATTTAATGGATTTTTTCATAAATCTTGTGATCCTGTTTTGGAAATGTTACCATCTAGCTGGGTAGAGAGAAGGTGTGTGCCGCAGTGGACTATTAAATTGATTGTCTTGAAATTAGACTCCAGTGACTGGACAGGTATAGTCTAATAGGTAACTGGTTACTTTGTAGCAATTTTTAAGCACCCACAGTTTGACACATGTTCTCCCTTATGTACAAATGTATCTTTTTATTTTAAGAGATCTAAATAGTAATGTTTCATAGTAACATTTCAGAGATTCTTTGTTCCTTACAGAGAAGAGTAGTAAATAGGTGCAAGTGAGAGAGTATTTGTGTTGATTTGCTGGGGATACTGGGGAGTAGCAAGGGGCTGACAAAAAAACTAAGCTTGAGCACAAAACAAATTTAATTAATTCATTTATTTATAGATTTTGTTTTTAGGTTATCTCCACATCCACTGCTAGAACCCACAACCCCGAGATCAAGTGTTGCATGCTCTGCAGACTGAGCTAGCCAGGTGCCCCCAAAACAGATTTAGATTTGAATCCCTCCTCTGCTTCTCACTAGCTGAGTGGCCTTGGGCACGTCCCATAACTTTTCTGTCCCTTAGTGTTTTCATTTGTAAAATAGGGCTGATATGATACTGTCTGCATTATGTTTGAAATACAGTTATTATTGAAGTGTCTGGTATTTTACAGTTAGATGTTCTATACGAGTAAAGTGTTTGCATTTGGTTTGGTCTCATCCTGTTTGTAAGGGAATAATGATGTGATTCCAATCGTAAATTATTGGTAAAAGTTTTGACACCCCCTCCCCCGCCCAGTGCCATTCAACAGCAGCCTAAAAGGTTCAGACTAAAAACATTCTGTTACGGTGCTTGGTCATGGGGTTCTTACCGTGTCTTCAGGGAGCATCCTGTGAATATTCTAAACATTTTAAAGGGTCTTTTCAAATTTTCAGACAGTTTGAGTTATTGCTAATCATATACTAGGTTTGAATTTTTGTTTGGTTTATTGGCTTATGTCTGCTCCACTTGTAAAATGATACTTTATAGAGCTTTTGTTCGTTGAAGAACTATCTGTCACAGTTTGCTTATGGTGTAAATAAGTTGAGTAGAGGAGCCATTGAAGTCCAATTCTATATTGTTACGTTTGGTAGCAACATATGGCTTCCTGAAGTTGCTGTAGTGAATTCCCTGAAGTTGCTGTAGTGAATTCTGATCCCAATACCTTGTCAGATTGCCTGCCACCAACCAACTTACATTTATTTCCACACCTGCACATAGTCCGCAACTTATAATAAAGGTTTCAGATTGGGAAAATTGTGTATGTATTCTGAAACATGTAGCTGCTTGGTCAAAATTGGTTGTAGATGTGGTATTGCAAAAGGCATGGGGCTCATATTTTTGTTTGATCAAAACAGAAATATATCAAATTATGTTTTGAAAAATGCAAATTTTAAACATTTGTAACCTCTTTGTCTTTAGGTGTTGGTGGAATGAGCGTTGCATGTGTCTTGAAGAGAAAAGCAGTGCTTTGGCAGGACTCTTTCAGCCCCCACCTGAAACATCACCCTCAAGAACCAGCTAATCCCAACATGCCTGTTGTTTTGACATCTGGAACAGGGTCGCAAGCGCAGCCACAACCAGCTGCAAACCAGGCTCTTGCAGCTGGGACACACTCCAGCCCTGTCCCAGGATCCATAGGAGTTGCAGGCCGTTCCCAAGACGACGCTATGGTGGACTACTTCTTTCAGAGACAGCATGGTGAGCAGCTTGGGGGAGGAGGAAGTGGTGGAGGCGGCTATAATAATAGCAAACATCGATGGCCTACTGGGGATAACATTCATGCAGAACATCAGGTAAAAAAAAGTTCACTATTTCAGCTTTGAAACTCTTTTGTAATCTCTGTCCACTTAGGATATCTGCTTTCAGTGAATGCCTTTAAAAACCTAAATTGCTGATTTCATTTGGTCCAGACTTAACAGTCACTTGTTTTAAAGGATGAATGTTGTAATATTGTCACTGGATCATTTATCATTCTGGTGCTGAATAGGTAACAACCAATTCATTTAAGAAAAGACCTAAGATTGTGTTGATGTGCACATTACATTTTTGGGTATGCTTTTTTTAAAAAATTCTTTTTTTAATGTTTATTTTTGAGAGAGAGAGACAGAGCACAAGCGGGGGAGGGGCAGAGAGGGAGGGAGACACAGAAGCAGGCTCCAGGCTCTGAGCTGTCAGCACAGAGCCCTATGTGGGGGTTGAACCCATGTACCGTGAGGTCATGACCTGAGCCTAAGTCGGACGCTTAACCAACTGAGCCACCCAGGCGCCCCAGGGTATACTTTTTAAACAAATTATACTTTTTCCCCTTTGACATATATTCTCTTTTTCTTTTTAAGTGTATTTATTTTGAGAGAGAAAGGGAGAGCACAGCTGGGGAGAGAGAGAAGGGGTGGGAGAGAATCCCAAGCAGCCTGTGCACTGTCAGTGCAGAGCTGGGTCTTGAACCCCTGACCTGCGAGATGACGACCTGAGCAGAAATCAGGAGTTGGGCGTTTAACCAACTGAATGACCCAGAGGCATGCGTCCATGTTTTCAAGTCCTTTTCTGCTGGGTGTGGGTGACTTTTGTTTTTAAGACGTTATAGTTGAAAGTAGTAGGAAATTGATAACAAATTAGCTGCTCAAGGGAAATGTATTTGGAGTGGAACTGGCATATTTAATGTTTTGTGTCAGAGGAGTGGTTGTGGCTCTTAGGTTTCAGCCATCTTTGTCCTCTTGTAAGCACTTGGCTTCCTTTGGTGAATTCTAACATGCTTGCGCTCGCTAATCCCAAACCGCAGCTGGAGTCACAGTGCTTTTTTTTTTTTTACTGAGACGAGAGTTCAGCTGATCTAGGTTTCCTAACTTCCTGGTGGTGACGAAAGGCTTAGAATGTTTTAATCAGGGTATTCTTTGAAATAGGGTATTGGTTAATTCGCAGAGGTTCATTTTATATTGTCAGTGTCTGAGCACCAACTAGCGAAAGGAGCTGGTATCTTCCACTAGGGCCCTGCTGCTGCTCTTCTGCCTTAGAAGTAAATCAGGCACAATCACACTTGCAAATCTGAATTCTCAGTTGTGCTTTCCTTGACCCTTCAAAAAAGGCAGCATGTGTGCCATGGTTCTTTATCTTAGTAGAAATGAAGAGGTGGGATTTATCTTCCTATTCATGAGATTGATCGAGCATGTTGATTATAGGTCACTGGTTTATTGGAACTATCATAAATATCAGTGCTGCTTCAAAAGCACCTACTGTGTGTAAGTGAGGGACACTAAGAAGTCAGACACGTGGGGGCTTCTTGTGCACTTAGGACACTTTTTGTCCTTAAGCACCGTCCGTATCTGCTATTTGCTTGGAGCCTTGGGTGTGGGAATCAGATTTTATTCATCTCAATATCCCAGTCCCTGGATTTTGGCATATAATAAAGCTTCAGAGGAAATTTACGGATTGCACGAGTCCTGAATCTTTTGGCTTTAAAATAAAATTGGGGAAAAAGGACATTGTCACAAAGAGAAGGGCTTGAATGCCAGGGCTAAGATTTAGTTGAGTAGGCTGCAGGGCTTCTGAGTGCGAATGTGTGGAGGAGTGTTTGGGAAGATTAGTTGGCAGTGAGACATTGGAGTGGGTAAGGGTTGAACCTGCTTGGACAACTACCGTCACAGGCCTGGGGTGAGCAATAGAACTACCCTCACAGCCCTGGGGTGAGCAGTAGAAAAGGAGGTGTGGGACTGAGAAGTACAGAGGTTAGTGATTGAATTAGAAATCTTAGGTCCTTGGGAAAATGAAGTAAAGAGGAAAAGGAATAGAAAGGGGTGTCTGGTTTGGGAACAAGATAATTAAGTTTGGTAACCCACCTGTTGAGCTTGGGCTGTAGGCAATTGTACGAGTAGGGAGACCAAAGCAGGGAGTATTGGTTTGGATGGTATCTGTAGAGGGGGCAGAAGAGGAAGGACGGTAATCTTTGCTTTATTTAGCTAAACATTGTTTAGAAGTCATAAACGTTGGTTTTAAAAATCTCTGTTATAGATCTTATGTTGGCTTTCCTAATGATAGGCTTTTGGGTGAAAGCTTAAAGGAGAGTTACGGTGCTTGCGTGTCTTGTGCTAGGTGAGAAAATCAAACTCTGGGTTAGTTTTTGGCAAAACTCTAAGATCTAAAATCTGGTTGTGCTGTGCAAGTCAGCAGGTGTTTATTGAAGGCTTAGTCTGGGCTGTGGCTTATGCTGGGCCTTATCATAAGGAATCACATCTGATTGATGGAGCAGTTTTATCCAGGTCATTCAGCAAACTAGAGTTAACATTAAATGGCAAAACCTGTTCCATACCCTGGGGACCTAAACCAGTGAACCAGTTTGGAGTTGGCACTTGTCACAACACAATTCTGTTGGGCCAGACGCAGGATATAACGAACAGCATTAGAGAAACTCAAGGTAGTTGCTGCGTTGCTTGTGGATATGGGCCACACACAGATTACCTCTTCTGCAGTCATTATGCTGTATTGTAATTCATTGGTTTTGGTGTTGCTCTCCTCTCTTGGTCTGAACTATTCCAGGGCAGAGACTGTTTTCTTTCATGCTCCGTTGCCAGGCGGTGTCTGTAATTTTTGTGTCGATAGTATGAGGGAGGACTGTAAGTGCTTCAGATTTGCACTCAGGTAAAACAGGGGTGCTTAGAGCTCAGCTCTCCTGCTGGGAAACATGGGCAACCAGCAAGGGAGAGTGTCGTGTAATTGAAGAGCAGAGGGGCTTATCTTTAGGTGGAGAATCACTGCCCTCAGCAGCCACTGTTACTGATTGGAGGAGCAAAAAGGAGTTTGATCTGTCAGGTGGGAGCGACTGATGGCGATAGAAACATTCACTGAGCATTTACATTTTAGACACTGGACTGTATATTAATTTCCTGTATTTAATCTTCAGAACAATCCCTTGGGGGGAGATAATACTCTTCTTGAAAGATGAGAAACTGAAGCTTAGTTACCAGGCAAAAATCTGGTTTTGAAATCAGGTCTTTGTTATTCCAGTTCCCATGCGCTGTCTGTATTTCTGCCTCCCCCCAGGAATGTTTCCAGCCTTAAAAACTAAACCAAACCAAACAAAGTGATCGCAACAAGTAGCACATTCTGAGGTCAGAAAATTAGTTGCCATGATTTGGCTTGAATTTTAGAGATGATAAACTTGATAATAAGGAGAGGAATACAAATAGTGTTGATATTTCTCCTAGAATTGCAAGAGTCCTTTTTTTCCCACAGGAACAGTACTGCTAAAGTCTGTTCTTTTTTTTCAGATTTGTTTTTATTACATGTGTATTCCAAGTAGTAATTGTGGGAAACTTATCTATATTGAGACAGAATGACTCAATATAAAGTGATCGCACTTGCCCTCACCTTCTCCCATAACCCTGGGCTATTCCTGTTTGGTGGGCCTGTTTCATTAGCTTTTTTTTCTTTTTTTAAAGGCCTTTTGGCAAAATGGAACAACACTTAGGATCACATTGGCAGAATGCTTTTACCAAAGTGAGTTGGTGAAGTAAAGAATATCACAGGTGGTGAAGCCAGTCAGTAGTGTTGGAGGGAAGGAAACTATTGTGCTGGAAACTTTATGGCCATTTTACTCGTTATTAGTCTCATTTATAAACAGGTTGCTTCACTTAAAAAAACTTTTTTTCTTTACCTTTTGAAGTTAGGATTTTCTTGCCTGATGTAGAAATTCTCATGGTGTCTGAGTTTTCCCTTCTTTTAATGGCGAGTTCTGTAAGCTGTGCCTAAATATGTATGTGACTTTTTTTTAATATGCACGTTTTATTTTCTAAGTGTAAACCTTAACGAATAGTCAGCATGAGGTTCTATAAAGGCTTAAACAACAGTTTGAGAACACGTGTTGAGGGAATATGCACTACTTTAAAAATCTTGAAAATTGTATTTAAAATATAATGTAATTGAATTTTAAATATTTTAAAATTCATTTAAGATACTTTCAATTTAAAAATTAAAATATTAAAATATTTGAATAAATATTTAAAGTTAGGTGGAACTTAGAAACCATAAAAATAATTTTGAGGTGAGGAAGGGGTTCAGATTTGTGTGTTTATTTTAGAAAGTTGTAGTGTGCAAACTCTTTATGGTTGGTCCTTCTGTATTTGTCTTTTTTCCTACCTTAAGAATACAAACATATTGTCACTTCTTTTAATACTTAAAATTATATTTGGCATAGTTAGCAACTTCAGAGCCCCCTTTTTGGGTCAAATTGAGGTTTTTGGAGGAGAGTGTGGTTAAGAAGCCTCATGAATTTTGCTTTTTTGGCCTGTTAAACTTAACCACAGCAAACAAGACAATGAATGTGGACCAAGATTTTATAAAATACTAGAAAACACGTCTTCCTATCTAAGTAAGTAGTATTTAAAAAAAATGTTGTCTACACAAATTTTGTGTATTTATTTTAACAGTGATTTTTATAACCTAAGAACTTTTATTTTGAGTATTAAAAGTTTCATCATGCAAAGCCCAAGGTCAAGTCTTTGACTTGTTGTGATTGTTTTATTCTCTTCTTGTGAAATCTGTTTTCTCTGTAAACTGTTGTGAGATAAAGTGGGTGATGAAATAGGGAAAAAATTTTAGGGTTGACTATGTGGCCTCTGAACTGGATTTTAAGGGGCAGAGATAGGGAGCTCTGCTTTGGGTAAAAAGGAATTCAATTCAGAGGACAGGGTGCCTGGGTGGCTCAGTTGGTTAAGCCTCCGACTTCAGCTCAGGACATGATCTCATGGTTTGGTCTGAGAGTGCAAGCCCCGTGTTGGGCTCTGTGCTGACAGCTCAGAGCCTGGAGCCTGCTTTGGATTCTGTGTCTCCCTTTCTCTCTCTCTGCCCCTCCCCAGCTCATGATGTGTGTGTGTGTGTGTCTCTCAAAAATAAATAACTTCAAAAAAAAAGATTTTAAGAAATTTAGAGGACAACTCAACACATCATTTCCACTTTTGCTTGTAGTCTTTGCCACTGGGATATATCAGTATCTACCACTGTAGATCGACAGTTGGTGGGAGATAATTCTAGATAGGCAGAGTTCACTGGGTGAACCTTCCGTTTGACTCTGTATCCCCATTTTCTTTCACTTGGTGTTGTCCTCTTCTGTTGGTATCTTGACACTCACCGTTGATATGTCTGTACTCTCCAGTGTCTGTTAGTTAGTCTTTACATTCATAATTAATACTGCGTTAAACTAGGAAGGATCCCAAGTATTCCCCATACTGAGAATCTCCTCATTTCCTGGAGGTCTTTTTCTATTGTCCCTGCTGAATGATTGTGTTACACTATGAGCCTCTTTTTGGTAGATTGCTTAGATGTTTCAGCACTTGGGCCATTGCCATTTAACATCATCCCTTAAAGGCGAGTAGTCAGAGCTTTCATAGTTTGTTTTACACCTGTACTCTTGAAGCCTTTTTCATTATATTTGGAGTTCACAAAGACTTAACCTGTATGTACTCAGTCAAAAGGATCCCTTTTTTTGACTGGAACTATTTTCCGTTTTTAAGAATTGGGTTCCAGTATAAAAAAAAACAACAACTAGCTTTTGTGCATTTGTCCATTTTCTCTAGGCGACAGCATTTGCTGAATACTTTCTATAGGCTAAGCCTGATTACAGAATTATTATGCTTCTGGGTATTGTGGAAAAAATACTTAAAAATAAGTTCTAGCACTTGCTTAGAATCTATCCGTCCTTGGGAATGGTGTAACGGTCACAGAGGAACGGAGAACTGCCAATCAGTACACTTCCAAGAGAGTAGTTAGTGCCGAGGATAGAGTGAGTAGTAGTATTTTTTGGTGGAGGGATTTCTGGCCCTCTTTGCTCAGTCGTTTGCGTTCAGTTTCTTCATCTTCGGGACGTAGTAAGGAGCCGCAGGGAGAGGGTGGCTGCAGCCCGCCATGGCTCCGGCACCTCACGCTCTGCCTGTTACTGTCTTGAGAAATGGTGGCCCGTGACTGGTATTATGTTGGGTGACTTTAATATTTGGAAGTTCGACTAAAGACCTTGGGCCTGAAGGGAGTACATGGCATTGATGATAAAATCTGCAGTTGAAGAGTTGCTGGATCTATTCCAGAGGAATGCCCTTCCATGTTTGTTCTGTGTTTCCATGTTTTTGGGAACTGTGGATTTTAAAGTGCCTCAGTTATGGTTTCAGAAGAGTTAGCAGGCATAGTCTGTTTATTGCCTTAGTAAGTGCTCTTTTATGGTTAAAGTACCCTTAGTGTATTTATGAATCTCATCAGAAAAATTCTTAGGTTTGTGGAAATTGAGGGCCCTAAAGATTCTTTTTAATGGCTGCTTTATTGATACATAATTCATCCATTTAAAGTGTACAGTTTAGTGGTTTTCGGTGTATTCGCAGAGTTGTCCAGCCATTATCACAGTCAGTTTTAGACCATTTCAGCACCCCAAACACTGTACCCGCTGACGTTCACTTCTAGTCCTTGGCAGCCACTAGTCCACTTTCTGTGTCTGTGACTCGGTTCTGAACAGTTCATATACATGGCATCCTGTGATATGTAGTCCTTTGTGACTGGCTGCTTTCCCTTAGCATCATGTTTTATTTATTTTTTATTTATTTATTAAAAATTATTTTTCTAATGTTTATTGAGAGGGGGAGAGAGAGTGAGGGAGAGCGATAGAGTGCAAGCAGGGGAGAGGCAGAGAGAGAGGGAGACACAGAATCTGAAGCAGGCTCCAGGTTCTGAGCTGTCAGTACAGAGCCTGACACAGGGCTTGAACTCACAAACCATGAGATCATGACCTGAGCCAAAGTCGAAGCCTCAACCGACTGAGCCACTCAGGTGCCCCTGGGTACCTAAAGATTTTTAAAAGGGCATAAGTTTCATTTTTTAAAATATTTATTTATTTACTTATTGAGAGAGGGAGCACGTGTGCGTGCACAGCTGGACAGGGGCAGGGAGAGAGGGAGACAGAGAATTCCGAGCAGGCTCCGTGCTGTCACCTCCATAGCCTGATGTGGGGCTTGAACCCATGAACCATAAGACCATGACCTGAGCCAAAGTCCTATGCCTAACCAGCTGAGCCACTCAGGCGTTTCCCCCCCCCCGCCCCCCAGTGGTTTTATNAAGAGTCAAGTGTTGCGTGCTTTACCAACTGAGCCAGCCAGGCACCCCTGTATCTTTTTTATAACTTTTAAATTTAAATTTTTATTGAAGTATAGTTGACGTATTGGTTTCAGGTATATAATGCAGCAAGTTGACATAAACATTATGAAATGGTCACCATGGTAAGTCTAGTTACCATTTGTTACCATACGAACTTATGTGTTATTGACTGTTCTACATATTATACTTTACCCCGCCTATGGCTTACTTGTCTTATAACTAGAAGTTTATACCTTTTAATCCCCTTCACCTTTTTGCCCCTCCCTCTACCACTTTCCCCCGCCAGCTTGTTCTCTGTATTTATGAGTTCGTGTTTGCTTTGTTTTGTTGGTTCACTTGTTTTGTTCTTTAGATTCCACAGGTACATGAAATTGTACTGTATTTGTCTTTTTCTGTATGATTTATTTCATTTAGCAGAATACCCTCTGGGACCATCCATGTTTTCACAAATGGAAAGATTTCATTCTTTGTGAATAAGTAATATTCCATTGTAAATATATGCACAACTTTGTTAATCCCTTCATCTGTCAGTGGGCACTAGGTTGCTTCCATATCTTGGCTATTGTAAATAATGCTGTAGGGAACATCGGGGTGCATGTATGTTATTGAAATAGTGTTGTCATTTTCTTTGGATAAATACCCACAAGTGGAATTGTTGGATTGTATGGAATTTCTGGTTTTAATTTTTTTGAGGAAACTCCACATTGTTTTCCACAGTGGCTGTACCTACCACTTTACATTCCCACCAACTAAGCATAAAGATTCCCTTCTCTCCATATCCTCAACAACACTTGTTACTTGTCTTTTTTTTTTTTTTTTTACATTTTTAAAGTCTATATTTAAAGTTGATACACTTAGAGAGAGAGAGAGAAGGAGGGAGGGAGAGAGAGAGGGAGGGGCAGAGGGAGAGGGAGAGAGAATTCTAACCAGGCTCCTGCTGTCTGTGCAGAGCCCCACGCAGGGCTCGATTTTATGAAATGTGAGATTGTGACCTGAGCCAAAGTCAAGAACCAGATGCTTAACTGACTCTGCCACCCAGGCACCCCACTTCTTGTTTTTTTGATACTGGCCATTCTGACAGGTGCGAGGGAGTATCTCATTGTGGTTTTGATTTATATTTCTGTGATGATTAATAATGTTGAGTATCTTTTCACGTGGTGGTTGGCCATCTGTTTGTCTTTTGGTAAAATGTCTATCCAGGTCCTCTGTGCATTTTTAAATCAGATTATTTGGGGTTTTTTTGGTGGTGACTTGTATGAGGTCTTCATATGTTTTTGGATGTTGACTTCTTATCAGTTATATCATTTACAAATATCACCTCCCATTCAGTAGGTTGACTTTCATTTTGTTGATGGTTTCCTTTACTGTGAAAAAGCTTTTTTAGTTGAATGTAGTCCTAATTATTTATTTTTGCATTTGTTTTCTTTTTGCCCTTGCCTGAGGAGACAGATCCAAAAATACAGGAGACTCCTGTCTAAGAGTTTACTGTGCCTTTGTTTTCTTTTAGTTTTATGGCTTTAGGTTTTACAGTTAGGTCTTTAATCCATTTGAGTTTATTTTTTTGTATAGTAGAAGAAAGTGGTCCCATTTCAGATTTTTGCCTATAGTTGTCCAGTTCTTTTAACATGATTTATCAAAGAGACTGTCTTTTCCCCATTGTATATTCTTGCTTCCTTTGTTGTAGATTAATTGACCATATATGTGTGGATTTATTTCTTCGCTCTCTAGTCTCTGTTGATCTGTGTCTTTATGTACCAGTGCCATACTATTTTGATTACTGTAGCTTTGTAGTATAGTTTGAAATCTGGGAGCATGCCTCTGGCCGCTTTGTTCTTTCTTGAGATTGCTTTTGCTATTTGGTGGTGGTGGTGGTTTTTGTTGTTGTTGTTGAGTTCTTTTTGGTTCTATACAAATTTTAGGATTATTTTAGTTCTGTGAAAAGTGTTCTTGATACTTTGATAGGGATTGCATTGAATCTGTAGATTGCTTTGGGTATATGGACATTTTTAACTATTAATTCTTCCATTCTGTAATCATGGTATACTTTTCTATTTATTTGTGTCATCTTCAATTTCTTTAATCAGTGTCTTACAGTTTTCAGAGTACAGGTCTTTACCTCCTTGGTTAAATTTATTTCTAAGTGTTTTATTCTTTTTGATGCAATTATAAATGAGATTTTAAAAAAATGTTCATTTATTTTGAGAGAGAGAGAGAGAGTGTATGAGCACCAGTGGGAAAGGGGCAGAGAGAAAGGGAGAGAGAATCCCAAGCAGGCTCTGTGCTGTCAGTGCAAAGCCCTGAGTGGGGCTCGATCTCACAAACCATGAAATCAAGAACTGAACCAAAATCAAGAGTCAGATGCTCAACTGACTGAGCCACCCAGATGTCCTGAGATTGTCTTCTTAATTTCTCTTTGTCATCATTCCCTATTAGTGAATAGAAATGCAATAGATTTCTGTATGTTAATTTACATCCTCCAACTTTACTGAATTCATGTATTGTAATAGTTTATTTAGTGGAATCTTTAGGGTCTTTTTTGTAATAGTATCATGTCAACTGCAAATAGTGACAGTTTACTTCGTCCTTACCAATTTGGATGTCATTTCTTTTTTTGTCTCCTGTGGCCAGGGCTTCCAGTTCTGTGTTGAATGAAAGTGGTGAGAATGGGTATCCTTGTCTTGTTCCGATTATTGGGGAAAAGCTTTCAGTTTTTCACCCTCAAGTATGATGTACTTTGTCATAAATGGCCTTTATCATGTTGAAGTATGTTTCCTCTATACCTGTTTCGTTGAGACTTTTTGTCATACATGTGTCAATGCTTTTTAGAAATAAACTTGGGAGGGTTAGTTTATTTACAACCTTCCACCATGGATTTGGGGTTTTTCTAAGCAATAAGTTTTACTGGAACTAATAGTAACTTTCTTCTCTGTCTATGAAATAAGTGTTTTCAGGTTAACAGCATAAATAAACTTGTTTACAACGCTGGGAAGAGGTGTACTTAAATTATAGAGAACAGGTGTTTTCAGGAAACTCTATTCTTTAGATGTCATGATTATATAATCAGTTGATCCACTAATGAAAAATCATTTTTCTCTGTTAAGGAAGTTCCCTAATGACTTTAACAAGGGAACAGTTCATTAACCTAATTCTAGTTATTGTATGTATTTAAAAGCACCATACCTGCTGTTAATTAAAAAAAGTTCTTTAATTTGCTAAGAATTTATTGATTCAGATTGTTCTTTTTTTCCCCAGTTGGCCAAATTAAGGAGATCCTGCTTGTATGTGTCAGAAGCCCAGTAAAATGCAAACCAGTGAAATTAATATATTGTTCTTTCTATGAAGAAACTTAGTTTCATGAAGTGAGAAAGAAATTATAAAGAAATTTTTTTCGAGATGAGAATTCAGTGAGTGTTGAAATGAATGCTAAAGATGGGGCTGTGGTGTGTTTGGGTGACACAGATCAGATGAGACTAATCATGTGTGTGTATTTCACTTTCTTAAAAAAATTTTTTTAAAGTTTATTTTTGAGAGACAGATAGAGCACAAGCGGGGCAGGGGGAGGGTGGGGTGGGTACAGAAAGAGAGGGAGACACAGAATCTGAAGCAGGCTCCAGGCTCTGAGCTGTCAGCACAGAGCCCGATGCGGGGCTGGAACTCACAAACTGTGAGATCATGACCTGAGCCGAAGTCAGACACTTACCTGACTAAGCCACCCAGGTGCCCCATTTTATTTTTTGAAGTAATCTCTAAATGCAATGTGGGGCTTGAACGCACAACCCCAGGATCAAGAGTTGCATGTTCTACTGACTGAGCCAGCCAGGCGCCCCAGCGTAAATTTATATTAAATACAGTTCCTTCAATTGTTAATTTATTATCTAGAAAATGGGCTTTAAGTTCTGTGTATCCATTAAGAGTGGTGTACATGGAAAAGGACTGGGAGGAAATAGAGCAAAATATTGCTTTCATTTGGAAGTGTGGGGAGATTATGGGCAATTCGATTACATCTCGTGTTTTGTATTTTCCAGATTTCAAACCCTGAAATTTCAATAGGTTTAAACCACCTGGCTGGTTCTGTCTGTGGAGCATGTGACTCTTTATCTCGGGGTCATGAGTTCAAGCCCCACGTTGAATGTAGAGCTTACTTATAAATAAATAAATAAAATTGCTAAAAAAAAAAAAAACAAAGAAAAATATGTATTTAAAAAAAAAAAGAGCTTGATTTATTGTATTGAATGAAAGTGAATTAGCCAGTACATTTGCAGTGGAATTTTGGTATTGGAAAAGATCTTGGAAATCATTTGACTTTTTTTCTGATGCAGTGATCTCTTTTACATTAATTATCTCTGTTTTAATTAAAAAAAAGTGTTTTGAGCAGAGGTTGCTAGGATAGGTTGAGTGTATCTAGTGAGATCTAGAAGAAATTTTAATATTGAGTACTGCCTTTCTGTATCTAGAAGTAATAATGACATGTAATTCGTTGTGTTCTGAAACCGTTTTAGTCTTTTTTACGTATGATTTGAATCCCCAGTACCTCTGTTGGTTTTTATCGTTTCCATTTTATGAATGAGGGAATGCAGGGAAAGAAAAATGAGCTAGCATGTTTTATGGTCTCAGATGATATATGTTGAAGGTGATTGCCTCGTGCCCTTTCCACCAGCCCAGTCTGTTTGGAGACGTACCATTCTTCATGGAGTATTCACCTTTTCCCTAAAACGCACACACAGGCCTCTTTCCACATCACACATTTTAAGCCCTATCTGCTGTGCATATATTAAAGTTTAGGGACACCAGTAAGAGTTTAGTTTGTATGTCTAACTATAGGAGCTAAATCCTGGATGCATAATAGGTCCTCAGTGAGTGATATGATGCTGTTCAAAACTGAACTTGCTTAGTGTCTGTCATTCCCTACATCCTGTTTCTGTGGATGCCATCCCCATTACAGGCAACTTAGGAATCTTAGATCCCTGCCTCCAGCCTCCAACAAACAATTCCAAGGTTATATTTATATTGCTGTATTTGATAGGCTCATATTTCTTGCCAGGACATTTACAGTAGTCTTCTGATTGGTTTTCTGTGCTGCCTGCCTCCCCTATTTTCTGTGTTGCTGCCAAATTGATATTCCTGAAGACACAAATCTCTTGTCTCAACCTTGCCTAAATTTTGGTATTTTGTTTTTCAGTTGCTTTTAGAATAGATTCTGAACTCTTCAGCACAGCCTAATTTAGGTCCATCATGTTTTGTACCCGCTTACCGGTCTTTACTGTTACTCTACTTCAGCTGTATTGAAGTATTTGTAATTTTCTGAACATACCTGCTAATTTTATAGTGTGTGTAATTCCTCAGCATAGTTGTGCTATTTTACTTATGCATTTTTCTCTGTTTGGAACTCCTTTCTGTTTTCATCCACTTTGCCACTTTCTCATCTTTCAGGTTTCAACTAAAGTATCCTCATCTCTGGTAAACTCTCCCCATTATTCCACTCTTTTCTTCGAGATTGGGTGTCTTGTTGGTGCTGCTGTCATACTTGATACTCATCTTATTGCAACATTCAGCTCCCTGCAGTGGAGTGAAATATTTACTTTTTCTTTCACCATTGGGTGCTAGGAAGCGGTTTCAGTAAACACATTCTTGGGCGTAAGGCCAGACCTACTGAATCAAAATCTCCAGTGATGAGACGCAGTTCTTGTGTTTTTTTAAACACACACCCTAGGGACCCTCGGGCACACTGTGGTTGGCAGCTGCTGTGGTGGGTCCTCCTGAAGAGTCTTTCAGCCTTGCATCCCCAGTGCCTGGCATGTAGTGTCTACCTCCTGAATGATGAATGGATACAGTATGTTTTCAGGGCATATTGAAGAGATTTGTTGAGTGGAATGTTTTATTTTGAAGGGTATTAAGATGTTATTTTGAATTGATAAGGTGTGAGGTATAACAGAACTGTGTGGTCTTAGTTTAATGAGAGGCTTTGGGGCTTGAAGAGAAGGAGCCAGTTAGCATTTATTGAAAGGTTGTGTTAAAGAACTTTTAAATTAATTCTTGTCAGCTCTGGTTTTATGCTTTTTCTTCTTGTTTTGTCCCCCTCCCCCGCCTTTTGACCTTTCTTGAAACCCTAAAAGATGGGCAAACAGAAGGGGCTGGGGGAGCAAGATTTACTTTCTTTAATTTGTAAAACATTAAAACCTTGTTTCTGTTTACAGTTACATCACTTATTGGAACACAGTGCCATACTTTTTCAACCTGATACAGTTACAGAGTTCATTCCTGTTCTCTGAAGTGAATATTCTGTACTGGCATAGTTCAAGAAGAGAGTACAGAGAGTACACTATGAACATAGGATCAGAGTTGTAATTTAACCCTATATTGTCAGTAGTTAATTGTTTTTAAGACTAGTGACTCATTTTTCCTATTTGAAGGTTTTTAAGAGGTACTGTTTGGGTTCAAGCTTTTTATTGGGGCATAGTATAAGTTACAAACTGAACTTTATCTTTATTTTTTATTTATTGTTTAAATCTTTATTTGTTAAGTGATCTCTATATCAACTGTGGGGCTTGAGCTCATGACCCCGAGATCAAGAGTTGTATGCTCTGGGGATGCCTGGGTGGCCCAGTCGGTTAAGCATCCGACTCTTGGTTTCAGCTCAGGTCCTGATCTCACAGTTCATGGGTTTGAGCCCCGCATCAGGCTCTGCAAAGACAGAACAGAGCCTGCTTGGGATTCTCTCTCTCTGTCTGCTCTGTATCTCTTTTAAATAAATAAACTTAAAAAAAAAAAATAGTCGTATGCTCTGTTGACTGAGCCAGCCAGGTGCCCCCAAACTGATTTTTAAAATAGTTTTTATTCTGTATTATGGTTATGGACTTTGTTCTAAAGCAGAATTTTAAAAAGTTTTGAGATGTAATTCACATACCATACAATTCACTTGTTTATTAAGAATTTTTTAAATAAAAATTATTTTTTTAGAGAGAGATACAGCGTGAGCTGGGGAGGGGCAGAGAGAGGGGAGACAGAATCTGAAACAGGCTCTGGGCTCTGAGCTGTCAGCACAGAGCCTGATGTAGGGCTTGAACTGGAGAACTCCAAGATTATGACCCGAGCCGAAGTCGGATGTTTAACTGACTGAGCCACTCAGGTGCCTCACAATTTACTCACTTAAAGTGTATTATTCAGGGGTGCCTAGGTGGTGCTGTCTTGATTTCAGCTCAGGTCATGATCCCGGGGTTGTGGGATCGAGCCCCACGTTGGGCTCCACGCTGAGTGAGGAGCCTGCTTAAGATTCTCCCTCTCTCTCTATCTCTCTCTCTGCCCCTCTACCCCTCCTCCCTCCCTCCCTCTCCCCCCCATCGTCTGCTCGTCTCCCCTGCACGTTCACTCTCTGTCTCAGCCTCTGTCTCAAAAAATAGAAAAAAATGCACTGTTCAGTGGTTTTAAGTATTCACTGAGTTGTGCAATCATCACCGCAGTCAAATTTTAGAACGTTTTCATTATGCCAAAAAGAAACCATGTACCCAGTACCAGTCACTGTCCACTTCCCTCATTCCTTTAGCAACCACTAGTCTACTTTATGTCTAAAATGGAAATTTTTTATGATCTAAACATTTTCATTAACTTTTTCAAAGTAAAATACTTTCAACAGCACAGGTCATTTTCCTTCTAGGTGTTTTCTGTGTGTGTATATATAAACACAGATTTATGAATGTGTTGTAGTTTTAAGCCAAGTGGGAACATTCTAAGTATATTACATATTACACATGTGGGAACACATTGTATCGTAGTCTTTTTGCCCTTAATATATTGTGGCTATCCTTTCAGGTCAGTAACGTTTGTATCTTCCTTAAGGGCCTTGCTGCAGTAATTTATTTTGACTGACTTCTCCCACATCAGTGAATTTATAGAGTATTTTTAGCTTTTGACATTCTAGACAATGCTGTAGTAAGAATATGGTAGTTTTATTTTTATGTTCTGTGGCCATTTAAAAAAAGTTTTTAATATATTTATTTTGAGAGAGGAAAAAAATGAGGGGGGAGGGCAGAGAGAGGAGGGCAGAAGATCTGAAGTGGCCTCTGTGAGCCTGGGGCAGGGCTTGAACTCAAACTGTGAGATCATGACCTGAGCCAAAGTTGGGCACTTAACCTACTGAGACACCCAGGTGCCCCTTTGCTGTCATTTCTTTAGACTATATTTACAGAAGTGAAATTGACAGATTAAACAAAGGAATGTATTTAAGATTTTGGTACATATTTCCACATTATTCTTCAGACTTCCATGTTCTACAAATTTAAATTTCTGCCAACACTGTGTGAGTATTGTTTATTTTCTCTGTTGGTATATATATTATTTTTGTAGATTAAAAAAATTTTTTTTTAATGTTTTATTTATTTCTGAGAGAGAGAGAGACAGNGAGAGAGAAAGAGAGAGAGAGAAGAGGGGCTCACCTGAAGCAGGGCTGCTGCTTACCCAGTGTGGGACTCGAAATCAAAACCATGAGGGCTAGGGCTCTAAGGCTAGAATTTTTTTAAATTACTTTTTATTGGGGTATAATTGATACAATAAAACACATGTTTTAAATGTATAATATGATCGTTCTGACATAGAGTATTCACCCATGAAATATCACTGTAATCAGAATGACAATTCCCATCTTCTCCAGAAGTTTCACGGGCCACTTTCCCCCTGCTCCCCACAGGCCACTTTTAATTCCCCAGCGGCAACTCCTGGTATGTTTTCTGCCTAGGCCTAGACTTTAATTCCTGTATTTTAATGGCATTTTGGAGTGACCTTAAGATAATTCTTGTTATTTCTAGAATCACAGGTATACCTCATCCCCTAAGGTATAAATGCTTCTCCATAGGTAGCTATAAAAGTTGCTCCCTCACCTCCTTCCAAGTCCTTTGCTTAAATGTTACTTTCTTCTTGAGGCCTTCCATGAATACTATTTAAATTACAGTTCTGTCCCCCTTACCTGCTTTAATTTTCTCAGTAGCCTTTATACCATTTTGTAGTTGTCTGTACTTGCCAAAATGTTTGCAGCCAGGGTTTATTGTTTTCAGAATTCAAAACTACCTAAAGACATTGTTTTTAGTGGGAAGACAAAAACTCCTATGTGTTGTGAATTTTAAATCCAATTTTGGGGCGCCTGGGTGGCTCAGTCGGTTAATCATCCAGCTTCAGCTCAGGTCACGATCTCATGGTATGTGGGTTCGAGCCCTGCATTGGGCTCTGTGCTAACAGCTCAGAGCCTGGAGCCTGCTTCAGATTCTGTGTCTCCCTCTCTCTCTGCCCCTCCCCTGCTCATGCTCTGTCTCTCTCTGTCTCTCAAAAATAAACGTTAAAAAAAAAATCCAGTTTCAAACATTATTCCATGGCACCCACAGCACCCATAATCAAGTTTAAGACCTGATAAGTTTGCTATAGCTGAAGTTCTTTTCAACCCCAAGAGGGAAAACTTCCATACTTCAAGACCTCACAGTAATACAAACTGTGTTAAGGGTAAGGAACTAAAGATAGTAACTGTGCTCAAAAAAGGGGCAAATGAAGGTTTACTAGTTGCCTGACATCAGGGGGAATTCTATAAAGAATTAAATTAATACATGCCAGTGATTAAGAGATTAATTTGATTAGCACTTCTTACTTTTTTTTAAGTTTATTTTTTATGAGAGAGAGAGAGCAGGAGCAAGGGAGGGTTAGAGAGAGAGAATCCTAAGCAGGCAGGCCCCATGCTGCCAGCACTGAGTCCGATACAGTTTGAACCCACAAACTGAGATCATGACCAAGAGTGTGAGCGCCTGACTGAGCCACCCAGGCGCACAGAGGAGATAAAACTCAAAAATATATTCTCCCACAGATGCAGTTTTGGGTTTATGTATTATGTACTCTTTTAGGATCCATAAAGTCCAGAATGAGCTATTTGATGTGCTTGGTAGCTGCCTTCCTAATTATGTTGCTGTGATTTATCTGGATAGATTTAGTCAATGGAAATTCCTTATTCCCTTACATAGTACAATGGAGTGTTGAAACAGAGGAGTAGTGAGGGTTTGTGACAGGGCTGCTAAATGGAGGAAGACATTTTGTAGGCCTCCTGGTTGAAGACTTGATAGCTAGAGGAAACTTCTAGTTCTTGTGCCAGTTGTTTTTAACTGTAACAGTAATAATGAAATGTTCAACTCAAGGAACTGTGTGTTATCTCAGCAGTGTTTATTCCCTTTACAACTAAAAATACATGCAGAGGGACCAGCTGGCTGGCTCAGTCGGTTGAATGTGCGACTCTTTTTCAAAAAAAATTTTTTTAATGTTTGTTTTTGAGAGATAGATCACAAGCAGGGGAGGGGCAGAGAGAGAGGGAGACACAGAATCTGAAGCAGGCTCCGGGCTCTGAGCTGTCAGCACAGAGCCAGATGTGGGGCTTGAACTCACAAACTGCGAGATCATGACTGGAGTTGAAATCGGACGCTTAACCGACTTAGCCATCCAGGTGCCCCCTAAACGTGCAACTCTTGATCTTGGGGTTGTGAATTTGAGCCCGATGTTGGGTGTAGAGATTACTTAAAAAACCTATGTATGTATGCAGATATGTTAAAAGAAGGGTCATTTTTATTGACAATGAATATAATTTTGTTTCTGTTATAGGTGAACTAAGGACTCTTTCCATGGCTCAGTTCCGTTCTGTGTATCCTCATAAACAGTGATTTAAAAATCAAATAAAATGTTCTTCCCTCCCATTAAAAATAATAGCTAGTAGGTACTTTTGATTTCTAAAATCTAAAAATGCTCATTGTAAACATTTTGGAAAGTACATCCAATTACAAAATTATAAAAACATGTTTTGGTCAACCATTGGAGAAGTTAAAAAGGCAAAAGATTTATGTGATCTGAAGAGAAACCAGAGTATAACCATTGGAGAAGTTAGAGCTAAATTTATGGTTCATTTCTAGCAAGTATATTGGACTCAGTTGCATACATTTTATAAACAAGGCTCTTCTTATTTTCCTTTTGCCTTAATTTTCTCACTATTTGAATTTACTTGATTTTGTAAGTCACTCTGAATCCTTTTTGGAACAAGTTCAGATAAAATAAAAACATTTCCGTGATTATAGTTTTGTGACAATATTTCCATAGATAATTTTAAGGTTATGTAATATTCCATTATATTTAATGGCTTCACTCTTTTCTATATGATTTCCTAATATTGGTCATTTAAGCTTCTAAATTTTTACCATTGTAGGTGGTGCTGTAATGAATATTTTGTTTATCTATATTTGCAGTTTGAATCAAGGGATGGGAAAAATACTGCTAGATCTTTGTAAAGCTATTCTACCTCTTGTGTAATTATTTTTTCTGTTTTTAGGATATAATTTATATATGGTAAAATATATTATTTTAGTATACACTTTTATAGGTGTTGACAAATGCATATATTCTTGTAACTACCATGATCAAGATATGAAACAGTTTTGACCCTTCCCCATGTTCCATGGAGCCCCTTCATAGTCAGTTCTTAACTCCATTTCCAGCTGCTGGTAACCATGAGTATGTCTTTTGCCCCTCTAGTTTTGCCTTTTCCAAAATGTCATAAACTGTAAATGTATTTAGTTTTTGAATCTGTTTTTTTTTTCACTTAGCATAATGCATTTGAGAATCTATGTTGTATATAACAATATACTGGTCCTTTTTATTTCTTAGTAGTAGTCCATTAAATGGTTTTGTGACTGTTTATCCGTTTTGTGTGCTTAATTTTAATTCAGCTAGAATGCTCCTTACTTGAAAGATGGAATGTGGGTGGCATGTTTTTATTACTTTTCTGTGTTGTGTTCCTGTTGCCGTAATATGTGAAAGATAGTTGTATCAAGACAAAATCTTTGGCCATAGTTTGTATATTTTAATGTCTTTGGCATGTAGTATTCTAGAGAATCAAGAGTAAGCTCTTTCCCCCCCTGCTGGGATACTGAAGGAGTACTCCAACTTTAGTATAGCTTGTTCCGGATGTGATTTTTATGTGCTATTTGAGTGAGACTTATTTTTTTGTAGCTTGAGAAAAACGTTCTTTTGGTTATATATTTGCTAATTTTAGTTTATTTTTGCTCAGGAACTATGTTCTTTTTGGAGCTATCAATTTTTTTTGAATTTTATTCTTTTCTAAAAAATACTTTTTAATTTACATCCAAGTTAGCATATAGTGCAACGATGATTTCAGGAGTAGATTCCTTATGCCCCTTTCCCATTTAGCCCATCCCCCCTCCCACAACCCCTCCAGCAACTCTCTGTTCTCCATATTTTGGAACTATCATTTTTAAGTTGTATTTTCATTATTTCTTTATAGTGGTCTTTTCTTTTTTAATGTTACTTATTTTGAGAGAGAGAGAGAGAACAAGCAGGTAAGGGACAGAGAGAGGGAGAAAAAGAATCCCAGCAGGCTACGTGGTGGAGCCTGATGAGGTTTGAGCCCATGACCCTGTGATCATGACCTGAGCCAAAATCTGACCGAGCCACCCTTCTGTCTGCCTGCCTTCCTGCCTTTTCCCTTTCTTTTATTTCTTTCCTTCCTTCCTTCCTCCCTCCCTCCCTTCCTTCCTTCCTCTCTATTTTATTTTTTAAAGAGAGCAAGTGAAAGGGGGAGGGGCAGAGAGAGAGGGGGACAGAGGATCCAAAGCAAGCTCCATGCTGACAGTGGAGAGCCCAAAGTGGCGCTCGAACTTAACTGTGAGATCAGGATCTGAGCTGAAGTTTGACTGGATGCTTAACTGACTGAGCCACCCAGGTGTCCCACAGCTGTCTTTTTTTAATTTAAAATTTTGATTTAGTTATTGTCAACTCACGTACTATTGTAAGAAATAATACAGAGTAAAAAAAATACGGTGTATGATCCCTTACATACTTTGCCAGATTTCTCCCCAGTGGTAACATTTTACAGTATAACATTTGTTAATAACATCTTGCAGGTAATGTTGTGTAACATGACAGCACAGCTAAGATACTGACGTTGATAAAAATCCAAGTCTTACTCAGATTTTTCCAGTTTTGAACTCATTTGTGTGTGTGTGTATTAAGTTCAGTGTGTGTGTGTGTGTGTGTATTTTAAATGTTGTATGGAAATTTTATTAAGATAAAGGGCCTCTTTCTGTCATTTTAGAAGAGCGAGCGAGTGGGATAGGGGGGCAGAAGGGCAGGCATAGGGGGTAGAGAGAGAAAAAAATGAAAATCTTTATTATTTTTTTTAATGTTTATTTTTGAGAGAGAGAGAGACAGAGTGTGAGTGGGGGAGGGGCAGAGAGAGAGGGAGACACAGACTCTGAAGCAGGCTCCAGGCTCTGAGCCGTCAGAACCCAATGTGGGGATTGAACCCACAAACTGCGAGATCATGACCTGAGCCGAAGTTGGATGCTTAACTGACTGAGCCACCCAGGCGCCCCGAAAAAGAATATCTTACGCAGGCTTCGTGCTCAGTGCAGAGCCTGTTGTGTTGCTCGACCCCACAGCCCTGGATCGTGACCTGAACTGAAATCAAGAGTTAGACACTTAATCTGAGCCACCTGTTAGATGCTCAGCTGGCTGAGGCACCCAGGTGCCCCCAAGTTCAGTATAATTTTATCACCTGTGTAGGTTTGTATATTCACCATCATAATGAAAATCCCAAATAGTTCAAACCACAAGAGACCTTTGAGCAGCCCTTTTAAAAATTTTTTTTATTAAAAAAATTTTTTAATGTTTTTATTTCTAGGAGAGAGAGAGAGAGAGAGAGCGTGAGCAGGGGAGGGTCAGAGAGAGAGGGAGTCACAGACTGAAACAGGCTCCAGGCTCTGAGCTGGCAGCCAGCACACAGCCCGACGTGGGGCTCGAACCCACGAACCGCGAGATCATGACCTAAGCGAAAGTCGGACGCTTAACTGACTAAGCCACCCAGGCGCCCCTAATGTTTTTTAATTATTTCTGAGAAAGAGAGACAGCATGGGTGGGAGAGGGGCAGAGAGAGGGAGACACAGAATCCAAAGCAGGCTCCAGACTCTGAGCTGTTAGCACAGAGCCTGATGCAGGGCTCAAACCCACGATCTGTGAGATCATGACCTGAGCTGATGTTGGGAGAGTAACCAACTAAGCCACCCAGGCGCCCCTGAGTAGCTCGTTTTATAACCACACTCACCTTCCCTTAGTGGGGTGGGGCGTAGGGGAACTACCCCCAACTTCTAATTTCTTATTCTTCAGTTTTGGAATTTTGTCTTTTCCAAACTGTTATGAATCGAATCATCATATCACCTTTGGGCCTGTTTTTTGCTCTGAAGAAGGTCCTGGAGATTTAGCAAGTTGTTGCATGTAGTAGTTCGTTCCTTCTTGTTGCTGTGCTGNAGCGTGAGCAGGGGAGGGTCAGAGAGAGAGGGAGTCACAGACTGAAACAGGCTCCAGGCTCTGAGCTGGCAGCCAGCACACAGCCCGACATGGGGCTCGAACCCACGAACCGCGAGATCATGACCTAAGCGAAAGTCGGACGCTTAACTGACTAAGCCACCCAGGCGCCCCTAATGTTTTTTAATTATTTCTGAGAAAGAGAGACAGCATGGGTGGGAGAGGGGCAGAGAGAGGGAGACACAGAATCCAAAGCAGGCTCCAGACTCTGAGCTGTTAGCACAGAGCCTGATGCAGGGCTCAAACCCACGATCTGTGAGATCATGACCTGAGCTGATGTTGGGAGAGTAACCAACTAAGCCACCCAGGCGCCCCTGAGTAGCTCGTTTTATAACCACACTCACCTTCCCTTAGTGGGGTGGGGCGTAGGGGAACTACCCCCAACTTCTAATTTCTTATTCTTCAGTTTTGGAATTTTGTCTTTTCCAAACTGTTATGAATCGAATCATCATATCACCTTTGGGCCTGTTTTTTGCTCTGAAGAAGGTCCTGGAGATTTAGCAAGTTGTTGCATGTAGTAGTTCGTTCCTTCTTGTTGCTGTGCTGTGGTGTAGATGTACCGCAGTTTTTTCACCTGCGGAATGACATCTGGGCAGATTCTGGGTTTTAGTTGCTACAGATAGAGCTGCTATGAACATTCATGTTCAAGTGTGTCTGTGACCATAAGTTGTCATTTCCCTGGGATAATTGCTTTAGGAGTGCCGGTGTGCGTTCTGCCATAGGAGAGTCGCATGTTCAGGTTTTGAAGAAACTGCTGAATTGTTTTCCACAGTGGCTGTGCCATTTTGCATT
Organism: Crocuta crocuta; assembly: GCF_008692635.1. Lineage (NCBI taxonomy): Eukaryota > Metazoa > Chordata > Mammalia > Carnivora > Hyaenidae > Crocuta > Crocuta crocuta. The sequence continues at coordinate 1,231,107 of NW_027529999.1, forward strand.
CTTACCAGTCACGTTTGGTCTTATTTTTCTGTACCCTTACCAGTGTTTGGTGGTGTTACTGTTTTTTATCTTAGCCATTCTGATAGGTACGTAATGGTATCTCATTGTGGTTTGAATCTATGTTTTCCTGATGGCTAATGGTGTTCAGCATCTTTTCATGTGAGCAGTTATCTTTATTTTTTAATGTGGTTTTTATTACCATTTATATGACTTAATTATTGATAAAAATATTAAATTCTGTTTAGTACATTTTCCCTGGTCCCTTTATCCTAATAACATTTGTGGAACTCCATTTATAAGTTTGATAAAAGATCTTTACTTAGTTTACAGATCAGCATTAACTTGGCATGTATTCCCTTGGAAAAATTTAAGAATTATTTATTTATTTATTTTTTAATGTTTTATTTATTTATTTTTTTTTTGAGAGAGAGAGACAGCATGAGCAAGGGAGGGTCAGAGAGAAGGAGACACCGGATCAGAAGCAGGCTCCAGGCTCTGAGCTGTCAGCACAGAGCCTGACGTGGGGCTCAAACCCACGAACTGAGAGATCCTGACCTGAGCTGAAGTCGGATGCTTAACCGACTGAACCACCCAGGCGCCCCCAAAATGATTTATTTTTAAGCTAGATTTGGCTAACTATGGCCTCTGTGCCGAATCTGGCTTGCTGCCTGTTTATGTATGGCCCTTGAGCTAAGAAAGGTTTTTACATTTTTAAATAGTTGAAACAAATCAAAACAAACCAGACAAAAGAAATATATGGTAATGACCCTGTGTAGCCCACAAAACCCATGTTACAAAAAAAGTTTGCCAACTACTATTTTTTAAATAACAGCTTTATTGAGCTATTTTTCACACACCTTAAAATTTGTCCTTAAATTTGTAATGCAATGGTTTTTAGTACATCCACAGTGTTATGCAACTATCAGCTATGTAACTGTAGGACATTTTTAGCACTTCCAGAAGAAACTTTGTACTCATTAGTAGTCATTGCCTATTTTCTCCTTTCCCAAGTCCCTGGCAAACCCAAATCTATTCTTGTTTCTGTAGATTTGTTTATTGTGGATACTTTATATAAGCGGGATCATATAAATATGTGACTTTTTGTGTCTGGCTTCTTTCATTTACATAATGTTTTAATGGTTCATGTGTGTTTATGTATCAATGCTTCGTTCCTTTTTATGGCCAAATAATACTCCTTTGTATGATATACTATCTAAGTTTTATACATTCATCAGTTGATAGATGTTTGGGTTTCCATTTTTTTTTCATTTATCTTTTATTTTAATCTTTATCTTTCCCCTCCAGATTGAGTTCTTTTCAAATTTGTTTACATTATTATTTATTTGGCTCACTGTTTACTGTCTTGTGGATTTGAATTTTGCTATGAATTTTTGTCTATATATCTGTATTCTCTCTTCCAATAGGCAAGTCATTTTCAGAAATCTTCTCTTTTATATATTCAGGATGTGATTTCTTTTTTCCTCATTAAGTAGTTTACTCCCTATAGTCTCATGATGACTTAATTTCCTTTTGATCATCCTTGAATTAACGGAGAAGGATCCTAGAGTTCTGGCCACAGACGGGCTGTGTGGGTGGCTGTCCTATCTTCAGATACACAGTTGGGCGGCAGAGTAGTGTGCACAGCCCCTTCTCCGCTTTTGAGTTCCTAGCAGGCTCTTGTCTAGTTCAGCTTTGTGGCTCCGGATGGGCCCTGTGTCTTTGTTGCCCAGCAGTTGGAGCCCCCCCCACATTTTGGTCCCCCCGATATAGGACCCTGGGAAGAGTCGGACACTGGAGCCAGCCTGCCTGGGTACCTCCAGGCAAGTTTTTAACCTTTCTCTGCCTCAGTTCCCTCCTCCATTAAAAAAAAAAAGTGGGAAATGGAGGATAGTTGGGAATTATTTTATAATTTGAGAATTAAGTAATACATTTTGCTGCCTAGAACATAGTCAATAAGTATGAGCTATTCTAACAGCTATAAAAAGGCCCATTCTATTTCTTTTCTTTTTCACAGTGCTGTTCCTGCAGAAATTGCTTCTGGATATACCATAACTGACCTTTTTATTTACTGTTTGCTGTCCTACCCCTAACTTGTTGTTGAAAGTATTTTTCTTTTTTGAAGACATTTTTAAGTTTGTTTATTTATTTTGAGAGAGAGAGGGAGAGAGAATCTCAAGCATAAGGGGCCGAACTCACAAACTGTGAGATCATGACCTGAGCTGAAATCAACAGTTGAACGCTTAATCGACTGAGCCACCCAGGCGCCCCTGTTGAAAGTATTCCTTAACTGTTTTTTTCTTATTGTTGAAAGTAACTGCACAATGAGCACCTTGGCTCTTAGGACTTGTTCCTTATTGTGGTTATTCAAGATGTTTTTAGAAGACGATTATTGGCTTGAAAGGTATTAATATTTTAAAGACAAAAATATTGTCAAATTTGTTTTTAGAAGATTCTTTCTGATTTTTTCCATAGGCATTATACAAAATACAGAAAGTACTGAAGAAATTTTAACATTTGAGTATATTACCTCTTAGTCTTTTTTTTTTTTTTAACCTTCTAGTCTTACTTTGTTTATGTCTCTGTGTGGGAATACATTCATATCTTTTTATATATGTGGATTTGTAGTCTGCTTTAGAACCTTACACATATATATATTTTGTCTGTTTAACAATTTTAAACATATTTTAAATAGCTGCATAAAATTTTATAAATGAATATATGCTATACTTAATGATTTCTGATTTATTTTAACTTTACTACTTTTATCATCACAGTGCCAGGTTAAAGGTCTGTTAACAAGTCTTTGATCATATTTCTGATTATTTGCTTTGGCTAAAATCCTAGAAGTGGAATTCCTGGATCAGAGAGAATGAGCATTTATAAAACTTGATGCATATGGCCAGATTTCCTTTTTTAGTTTATTCTTTGTTTATTTTTGAGAGCGAGAGGGGGAGAGAGAGAAAGAGAAGGAGCAGGAAGGGGCAGAGAGAGAGGAGGACAGAGGATCCAAAGCAGGGTCTGTGCTGATAGCAGACAGCCCGAGGTGGGGCTTGACTCACGACCCATGAGATCATAACCCGATCCAAAATTAGACACTTAACCAACTGTGCCACACAGGCACCCCATCAAATTTCTTTCTAGAAATGCTCTAAAAAGCATGACAAAGTATTCTTCTAAGCACGATAAGAACCATTTTAAAGAAGCTGGCACTGGAAGTTCTGTTTCTGCTATTTTTATCACTCGTAAGACCAAGGGCAATTTCTCACATTACAGATACTTGTGTGTGCTGCCGGTCACGTCTTTAATACTGTGGGGGTTACTTTAGAGAGATGAGATGGACTGCCATGGCACTGTCGGCAAAGCGTGGTTTTGCTACTTAGGGGTTTCGACAGCAGTTAAGAGAGCAGCACAACGTGTGTGCCATGGTCTTTGAACTTTTGTTTACGTCCACCTTCTGGTTTGTCAACAAGGGAGAGACTAGAGAAGTAGTCTTTGTGTAAGGACCTCACCCCCTGGAGCTGATAGTTTCTCCTCTGAGCTTATTTTCCAAAATTAGTAGTTTCCAGTGGTGGTCTGAATTGTATCTCTGTTAAAAAATATTCACTGTCTTATAATTTATAGAAAATTCCTATCAGTGGCTGTGTAGGCCCCTAATTTGTTTTCTCTGACAAACCCTTCTTATGGTAGAAATTCATATAAACCTTTTATGCCTGCTATTACATGCCCGTTAGTCAGCCCCAGGGGTGACAAAGTGAATCTCAGAAAATTTGATATTAGCAAGCCTTTGGAAAAGCCACTTCTGTGCCTGTTTTGTGGGTAAATCTTTGTTACTTTGACATAGACTCTAATACTCTGCCAGTAAGATTGTTCCTGATTGCAGTGATGTCAGTGGTGCCTTTACATTTTATTTCTTTTTTTGAAAAGAGCTGGACACAGATTTGTCACAACCTGATTTAAGAACTTCTGGATGAGTATTCTTCGTTTATCTTTTTTTATTTTTTCCATATGTTCTCTCTTGAGATTGGTATTTTAGAAGGAAGCTTTTTACTGCTAATGAACAATTTCTGGTGTGTTCCCGTTTGCAAATAAACATTTTTTTGAGGTAAATATAATCTATATTAGTAGTATAGGGATCTCTTTAATGTTTTTCAGTTTTGTTCTCTTGGTGGTTAGGAATATGCCAGTCAGCTATCTGGCTATGGATAGTAATTTCCAGGCAAGAAGAGAGAAGATTGATCATTATCTTAAGTTTTTAAGGTGTTTTATTTTTAAGTAATCTCTACATCCAGGGAGGGGCTTGAACTCAGATCAAGAGTTGCTGCTTTACTAACATGAGTCGGCCAGGAGCTCTGATCATGATCTTAAGTTTTATACTTTTTATTAGGTTCTTCCATAACAATTAAGCAGTTTCTTTTTGCAGTTAAAATGGCCTTGTCTTCATTATTGATCTCAGCTTGAACATGATTGGTGAAATTAAGAAGAAAAAGACTGGCAGAACCAGCATTTGTGTTTAAAGGTCACTCATATCATTAAATGATTTTTGAAAATATATATTAATTCCTTTTACTTTCTAAATTGTTTTCATTTATGTTTGGGAAGTGCTGACATTTACATGAGGTGTATATATTCTGGTAGTCTGGTAGCAAAACAGTTTTGGTAACTTAATCATAGTAGTTTATTATGTGGGTCTGTTCATCATCCTAGCAGAATGCCACCAGCACATTAGGAAATCTGTAACTCTAATATATTTACTTTAATTAGTAAAGGTAGTAGCAGTCTTTAATGATAGATAATAAAGAAGTAGACGGCAGGGGTGGGGAGCCCCTGGGTGGTTCAGTTGGTTAAGCATCTGACTTCGGCTCAGGTCATGATCTTGTGGTCCGTGAGTTTGAGCCTCAGTAGCAGCTCCAGCTCAGAGTCTGGAGCCTGCTTCAGATTCTGTGTCTCCCTCTCTTTGTGCCCCTCCCCTGCTCTCGCTCCCTCTCTCTTTCCCTCTCTCTGTCTCTCAAAAATAAATAAACATTAAAAAAAAATAAAGAAGTGGACGTTCAGTCTAATCCTGGCATGGTGACTTCATTTTCCCCATTGTGTATCATAGAAGACAGCATCAAAATAGCAGTTAGTTGCTGGAACAACTCTTTAACCCAGGAGTGCTTTTGTACATGACTTTGACGAGAACAGAGAAGGTAGTAAAGGGTAGAGACCTAAATTTGAATTCCACTGTATCTGCTGTATGACTTCGCACAAATGACTTACCTAAACCTTGGTTTCCTAGTGTATAAAGTGGAATAACGTCTATTTTTGTAGTATTGTGCCTTGAAACTCAGGAGGTGCTGGTGTTTAGTGTTGTTATTGACAGTGAAAAAGAATGAAAACCTTCATGAATAAGATCATGTAGTAGAGGTTGCAGCCACTTAGGCCGAAAGAGTGGGGTTTTTTTGGTCAATGCCACCCCCCCCCCCCCCNTCAGTTTTTGCTTTTCTTACAAAGTGGGTGCTTTTGTAGGAGCACCTGCATTTTCAAATTGTGACTGTTAAACACATCACAAAACATATAAAGTATTTATAGGATGGTCTGGCACAAAGTAAGGCTTAGTAAATATCAGTTGTTATTGTTTATGATACAGATACGTAGTGGTGCAGGAGGTGCTATAGAACAGACTTAGTAGTTAATTCTCTTTAACTAATATTCCCTTTCCATATTTCATCACTCAAGTTGCTCCTGCTTTTTTTTTTTTTAAGGTTTTATTTTTTTTAAAGTAATCTCTAAACCCAACATGGGGCTCAAACAGACCAGCCCCTAGATCTAGAGTCGCATGTGCTAACCATCTGAGCCAGCCAGGCACCCCTCAAGTTTCTCTTGCTTTTGCTTGGCTTTGTCTCACTGGTGTCTCCTTCCTGTATGGTTCTTGGCACCAGCTCTCCTGCTTCTATTGTTCTGGATCTGTGCTAGTGAAACAGAGCCCTCGTGATCTAGGCTTGCCTGTGCAAAAAATCCTCCAGGAGAACAAAGGTAGTTGTGGGGCACAAAAGCTCCTCTGACAACTTAGATTCAGTGATTGAGGAAACAAATATTCTAGTAAAGGCAGTTTTAGTCTCAAGGTATAGAAATATATTCTAACTAGCAAAAATTCAGGGCATTAAGTGAAAGAATTCCAGGGATTCTCTCTGACCTCCCCTGAGTAGAAAATGTAGATGTGGGCCCCCCCCTGGTGCTGGGTGGCTTTCTGTTTCCAGCACCATCTTTCTGTATGTTGACTGTCTCCTGCTTATTCATCAGCTTATACTTGAATCAAAAATGATAGTCCCAACCGCCATATCTTTAGGAAATTTCATTTTATCTCTCTACAGCTGTCAGGCTCAGATGGTAAGAGAGGAACCTGATTAGGTCAGTTTATCATTTCCCACCAGGTTACTAGGGATTTGGCCATTTAGGGGAATACTTTTGCAGTAGGTGTTTGTGGCCAGAGGTGGTGGGAATCATGAACTTGTCCTTTCTGAGCAGATGTCTTGAAACATGTCCATTACAGAGAATATTCAGAAAGTATTGATTTGTTGAATTTTATTTTTCTAAGTGCACTATATAGCTCAGAGCTACTCTTTATTAAAATATATCAGGGCGCCTGGGTGGTTTAGTCGGTTAAGCATCTACCTCTTGACTTTGACTCAAGTCATGATCTCACAGTTCGAGAGATTGAGCCCCGCATTGGGCTCTGCTTGGGTTCCCTCTCTCCCTTTCTCTCTCTGCCCCTCATCCCCCATTTCCTGCTCGTGCTGTCTCTCTCTCTAAAAATAAACAAACATTAAAAAAGAAATAGACTTCAAGTGTGATTTAATAAATACCAAGTCAGCGATACCCTTGTGTCTGAGTTTGGTTCTTCTGTACAAGCAGCACAGAGCTGGTCAAACTGGCTCAAGTAAAGGGACGGTGATTGTGAAGACACACTGAGCAGTTAGGAGACAGGAATGCTGGTAAAGTAAGGCTAAGAACCTAACCACAGCGCTATCAAAACGTGCTTCTGTTATAGGTCTTTTTTTTCCGGACTGTCTGGTCTACTGTGATTATTTGCTTCATTCCATTCTTTGAGGTATAATGTTCAATAATATCTGCTTGAAAAACGGATTAATTGTAATTCATAAAATATTTGGATCACAGACTTTATACATTTGGATGTCTTTGTGCCTAGTTTGTTGTCTCTCTCTTCCCCCCCCCCCCCAACTATAATGTTGGTGGCAAAAAGAGTCAAACATCTGAAGGTGAGGTAGGAGGAGAATCAGGAGAACATAGTGGCATGGGAAGTTCGGGAATGAAGGAATTTTAGAAAGTGAATTTACTGAGTGTTTTAAAAACTGAGAACTGAAAGAACATGAGGTTGAGCCAGTGATGGTGGGTTTTTTTTTCTTTCTGTTTTTCTCTTGGAAGTTTCTGAATGGATGAGGCTGGAGAGTAAAAGTGTTGAAGTTTCTCTGAATGGATGATTTAGCATACTTTGAGATGCTAAGTTTTAGAAAGTAATTTAGATATTTGCATGATCTAGGTACTTCTAATACATTGATTATGGAAATGCTGAACTGGAGAGACCACCCTCCGCCCTCCCAACAAGGGATGAATGGGTGAAGGAGACATTAACATTATTCAGTTACTTAAAACAGAATAACCTGTGAGGTGGGTACAATCGAATAAGTGCCTACTAAGCATTGGACATTGTGTCTCCTTTATAACCAGTACACAGACTTGTAAAATAGTTGATGTTATCTCAGTTTTACAGATGAGGTAATAGTGACGTGTGTATCATTCGTTGATGATTCTGATAAGTTTATGGGACATTGGGTATGGTAAGTAGGGTTTCTCAAGGGGTGATGAAGAGGGCAGGCGCTTTAGAATGTGATTATCTTAAAGATTTTAAAGTGATACTTTTGCCTAATTTTTAATTTTCCAAGTGTGATATGTAATTCTGGGTTTATTTGCTTTGATTTTATAACTTCTGTGTGGTAAAGTATGCAACTTAATTTTCTAAATTATATGTCTAGTTAGGACAGGAGTCCTGCTAGAAGGAAAGAGAGGTGTTGAGGTTTATAGAAGAAAGTTCTGGGAGCTGGGGAATGGAAGGGAAGCTCAGAAGCGTAGGGCCTGTGTATGGATGGTATCTGTGGTGGGATGAAGAGAGGAATATAGAGGTAGGGCAGGCACTAAAGTGCTTTTCTCACTTTGCTTCTTTAGTAAAGGGACTGGCAGATGCCTTCTGGGGAGGGGCAGTGGTAGAGAAAGTCCTGGATGGTTATGAGAACGTTACATGTTACTGGCAAGTAGCCCGAAGAGGAAAAATAGGAAATAGATTTGTGAAACAAAAGGACATAGGTAAGATCAGTTAGTGGAAGGAAGGACATCTTACAGACATTTAGCAGAAAAGGAGAAGGAATTAGTAAGCGGTGCTAGAAATGAACATTAACCTGGCACTCAAATCTAGAGAAAGGAAAAGTGGAGCGCCAGGACTGAGAAAGATTGTTCTGTCGTGATGGGAGCGTTTACTCTGACTGTAATTCATAGCCATCTTTTCTCTTTTATGATAGGAGCTTCTTTGGTTACCTGCCTAAAATATTTCTTCATTCTTTGATTTCCCTTGATTCCTGAGCTGCTTCTTCTGATCATTAGTTTTGTTTCCCAGGAAGAATTTGTGTGGAGAGTCTGCCTGGTGTTGATGACCATGCCAGGTATAGCTTCTACTCTAAACAATAAGTTCCTGACTAGTTAAAAACATTTTTTTGTGAGAATGATTTGGTTTGCCCGGTCTAGTCACCTGTGGGCTAATGGTAAACTTTGGACAGTGAGGCTCCTTCTCCCCGGGTGAGAAGAACCCCTAACAGGAGCTAGGAGTGTGGTGCACAGAGGGAGGAGGAAGAGTGGCTCCTCCGCTAGGGAGGACTGCAGGAGGTGAAGAGAGAACTGAAGAGAGGGAGAGAGAAGACCTGACAGAGCTAGCAAATGAGAAAAGGGGGGGGGGGGGGGGGGGGGGGGG
>NW_027529999.1:1240277-1240916 GCF_008692635.1 Crocuta crocuta
GGAGAGGGAGAGAGAAAGAGAATGAATGAGTGAATGGTGGATTGGAAGATCATATAGAAGGAAATGGAAATTCCTCCAAGAGCAGGATGGGTTGACTTTGAAGGTTGGGGGAGGAGACCATGGAAAGCAAAGGTGAAAAGACCCAGGAGAGTGCACTCCTGAAAGCCCAGCTTGGCCACATAGGAAGGACATTGCATTTTCAATTGGAAGACCTGGATTTAAATCCTGTCAGTGCCATGTAAGTGCTCTGCCCTCTTAACAATAGTTGGGAAGGGCATTTCTCAGGCTGTTTTCTCAACTTTTAAATGGAAATCATTGCTGTGACTTTGTTGTGATGACGACATAAATATGCATACTGCCTGTTCCATACCTTCCCTTACTCCTCTATTTCCCTCCTTGGGAAATATAAATAGAATTTCCAGCATTCTTGGTTAAAACTGTAGATTTTTGGATTTTCAAGAGATGCCTAGCTCTTGTTAAGTGTGTGATTAGATTCTACAGAAAGAGCTAGATATAGAGATTTATGCATTTGATTTACATGTTTTGTAAATGTAAACTCTGGCCTGATGGTTCAAAATGATTTCCTATGACATTTGTAGTTTTCCAGTTAACATCCTGTTCCTGTTTTCCCCTCCCCCC
>NW_027529999.1:1241027-1279842 GCF_008692635.1 Crocuta crocuta
CCTTGTTCTCCCCTCCCCCCACCGCCCCTCCCCCCTTTATCTTTGCCACCTATAGTTTAGAAGCTTATTCAGTGTGTTTACCTAAAGAAGGAAACACCTTGTAAGGTCTTCATAGCTTGTTTCAGGGCCCTTTGAAACGACTTCAACCACAATAAACAACTTGGTCTCCATGTCTCTTTGTTCTCATAGGACTGAATTTTAGCTTCATTTTGAATTTTATAAATTTCCATTTTTAGCAAGCATCCCAAAGCTGTTTTGTCTTAGTGACACATTGTGTCATTTTGTAGCATGTATCAGCTCTGGGTTTTGAAAATATGTGACTCAGAACAGCAGTGCAACTATATTTTTATGTGGTGTCAGTTCAGTCAAATTAATATTATTGGGTGGTAAACAGGCAGCCCTGTTAATAAAATCCTTGAATTGATTCTCCTAGCTGTATTCTGGCCCATGTTCTCCATGCTCTTCCCTCTCCCTGCCTGCCCCTAGCCTGACCTCAGCATGTACCCCCTGCTAGCAGCTGGACACCTACACGGGGAGGTAGTGATGGTCAGATGAGGGGTTTGGGAGACCCTGCTTCAGGCACTGCGCCGTCTTTTCTCAGGTAGGCAGAAGAGCCATCCTCTTGACTAAACGAGGGACAGCTTGCTGCTCATAACCGAGAGGACGTCTAGAATATTAGACAACACAGGGCTTTTGAATTATTGTTTCGAATACACTGTTTCACACTTGTCCTTGATCTTAACCTTATCTTGTAGAAATGACTTTAGATAGGAGTTAATTGAAGCCTGGAAAGATTGTTATGATGTGGGTAGTACATTTAATGATAGGTGAGGTTTGAAGGGTTTCTTGGGATAAATGCTGTCTTTTTCCTCCTGGAGTTGAGATCCCAGGAGCCCCTCTGCAGAGAATATGGTTCACAGTGCCTTTCCCTGAGGTTGTCAAGCAAATCCTGGGTGGGATCAAATGAGTACCCTTGTTTCTTTTCTTTTCTTAAATATAATTTATTGTCAAATTGGCTTCTGTGCCACACTCAGTGCTCGTCCCAACGAGTGCCCTCCTCAGTGCCCATCACCCACTTTTCCCTCTCCTCCGGCCCCCATCAATCCTCAGTTTGTTCTCTGTATTTAAGAGTCTCTTACGATTTGCCTCCCTCCCTCTCTGTTTGTAACTTTTTCCCCCTTCCCCTCCTCCATGGTCCTCTGTTAAGTTTCTTAAGATCCACATGAGTGAAAACATATGGAATCTGTCTTTCTCAGACTTATTTCACTTAGCATAATATCCTCCAGTTCCATCCACATTGCTGCAATTGGCAAGATTTCATTCTTTTTCATTGCCAAGTAGTATTCCATTGTATAGATAAACCACATCTTCTTTATCTGTGCCCTTGCTTCTACTTGCTTTTCACAGTTGGGGGCAAGCACTGTGGCTTTTGAGTCCAGAGCCGTGTTCAGGTCACATAATCATAGGTCGTTGCCCTTCAGCATGCTGGTCTTATCAATTTAAAATATATGAAAAATAGCTAACATCATTCTCATTTGATGGAATATACTTTTTCTGGCTTAAAAAAAGAATGGGCGGGGAGAAAACAGGGGTCATTGGCTCTGAACCCTGATGATTAAAGGTAAGTGGATGTTTAATCTCAGCCACTCGATTATAGTCATGTCTTTGTCAATATGTGAAAGTAAACAGTTGTGTTTAACGTGAGTGTACAGTTCAAGATGCTAACTCGAAACTTTTTCCTTCTCTATTTTGAATGATAGGTGCGTTCTATGGATGAACTGAATCATGATTTTCAAGCACTTGCTCTGGAGGGAAGAGCGATGGGAGAGGTAAGTGAACTGGTGTGTCAGAAAACTGGGCCTGTTTTTAAGGGAAGCTTGGAGCTGTCTTCCATCAAATGTGTCCGAATCTAGTCTCCAGAAGTATGTGCTTGCTTTTCCTTGTTGCCATCCTCATGATAGGAATGGGATATTGCAGAATTTTGCCAAAATGATTTCATTATAAGAAGAGCGTTAACCTTAGCCTAATGTCTTAAAAGTAAAGCAAAGCAACCAAAACATGAGCACAAATTATTGATCATTATATTAACCAGTCCGTTGTAATTGAGGCTTTAAAGTTTTACAAAATACTTTTATATGCATCACATGTCCTTCCTTTTGCCTCATTTCCACTTGTCAGGTTCTTTTCACAGCGGAAGGGAGTCTCAGATTGGCTGCTAATCAGAACATGTTGATAACCTATTTTTAGAGTAGGTTGAGGAGGTTGTTTAGAGCTCCATTGTGGAGAGAAAGTTGTTAAGATTTCTAGTGCAATAATTCCAGAAGGTAGAGGTGTCAGTCAGCTATCCCTTACGTACAAAGAATTAAGAAACAAGAATTTTGGCTTGTTTATCATCTTTAAAATTTGCGAAAACAAAATGTCCTGTCATCTGTACATTGATAGGGAAGGTTGCCATAATTCTAAAAGAAATGGCAGTATAAAGCACAGCCGACTTCTGTTGACAATTGGAGTGTATTGGTGATAAGGTAGAACATACAGTTTGAATTAAGAGCCAAAGGTGTCACAGGTTCTCAAGCTGGGGGCATTTGCTTGTGGTTCTCTTGTTCTAGAGCTTAACCTTAGGTTTATTTTTTATTTTATTTTATTTTTTTTCTGTTTTACTTTTTGCATTTCTAATATTTAAAAGCTCCCACATCTATTTTAATGTTTTAAAGGAGGGAGAATAGCTGTATACTGGATTCTCTTTTATACCATTCATTAAAAACATTTGTTCTTTGACATAGCAAATATTCTTTGATCCAGGCACTGTGCTACGTTCTGAGGATTCAGAATCAAGATACTTCTTCTCCTGATGTATAGCAGATATTCATAGACTGCCTTTGTGGTTAGGCATTAGTTAAACTCTTCTGGTGTTTTGGTTCTGAGAGTCTTGCTTCCTGTGTTACAAGATTTTGTTTCTAGCTTCTGTGAATCATCTTGTGATCAGAGTCCCAGTGTCCTGTCATCTTGGATTCATGGGTTTTGGGCCTGTTCTTGGTTTTCTTCTAGAGCTTTAAGTTAGGTAGGTGGCTTTATGTCTCCTGTGTCTGCCTAATATTAAAACAGTGCACATTAATACATTCTCTATGGTTAATGGGGAAGAGATTTTTCTCAGTTGTTTGGAGCAAAATTTAAACAGAAAGTTAATAACAGATGAATCAGATATTAAGTATAGATGGGAAAACATGTTTATCTTGTTCCCCACTCCTGTGATTTAAGCCTGGTCCACTCTAGCAGAAATCGAATCCCAGATTTTAAAAATTAATTACACAAAGTAAAATAATGCTCTTTGCTGTTTTGTACACTATATAATCTCTAAAGGCTTAAGTCTGTCTAATTGAAGAAATAGTGAACAGAATCGAAAAGAAAGTTAACTTTATTTAAATGATGACTAAACTATACATATGTGTGTGCGCGCGCGCACACACACACACACACACACACACACACACACACACTTTTTATTTTGACAGAGAGAGAAGGGAAGAGAGAATACCAAGCAGGCTCCACATTGTCAGTGCAGAACCTGGTATGGGACTTATACTCATGAACCTGTGAGTTCATGACCTGAGCTGAAAACAAGAGTCAGATGCTTAACTGGCAGCCACCCAGATGCCCTGACAAAAATATTTTCTAATTAATTTTTCCCTTCCAAAAATGCCTTTCCCCCTACCCACGGTTTCCAAACCTCACCGTTCATATTTTGGTTAGAAATATTATTTTTTTGGTATCTGTATATTCACACCTGGACGTAGGCATATGGAGATAACCAAAATGTATTCCAGCAGTTACGCGGGGTCACCCTTCTTCACTCCTTGTGATGTATTCATAGAGTCCTAGGAACTGCCGTTTGTGACAGCGTGCCAACACAGGTGCTCAGGACTCTGCGCGCGGTGTCTCGTCAGTAACTCTGTTGGGACGGAGCTCTTCTCCAGGTAGAGAAAAAGGCTGAGAGAGATGAGTTAGTTTGCCCAGGGGCATGTATGTAGTAAGCGTTGAAGCTGGGATTCTGCGCCGGCTTCTTCTCCAAAGCATGTTCCCTTAGAGTAAATGAAGCCAATGCTTGTAAAGTAATTGGTGGTAAAAATCTCATTTTAGTAAGCTGTGTAAAAATTGATGTTTTGGGGGAGGATTTAAAAAAAAAATTAATATATGTTTCTCCCAAAATACAGATATTGAAGTAATTTTTTTTTTTTTTAAAGTAGATTCTGCCCTCAGTGTGGGGCTCTCACTCATGACCCTAGGATCAAGAGTTGCAAACCTTACTGACTGGGCAAGCCAGGTGCCCCTGTGTTTTGAAAGCATAACACATTGGCCAGGCACAATGTGGACAAACTAATTACAGCAAGTGACGTTTCTATACTCAAGGAGCTCCGGAGCTAGTTGAGGAAGCAGAGAATACACTTGATGACAGAAGGAATGCACAGTGTTTCCTATATATGTTTCAGGTTTAGAGAAAGGAGTGATGAGTATTGCTCGGACAGTTTGTGATTACCCTAATGGAAGAGTATAAGACTTGGGGATTGTCTTCTGGTTTATTTAGTTTGGGTCTGGACAGGTACAAGATGGGAGAATGTTTTTTGCAGTGTTACAAAGGAGATTGGCAAAAGAGAATTGAAGAATTAAAAGCTTCTAATATAAAATAAAGCTACAGCTTCTAATTAGTTTAACCACATTAAATTTCCTTCCCTTTAAGCAATGAAAGAGAGGGAATGTGTATAAATATAGTCTTCACCCAAATAAACACTGAAATTTCAAGTAAATTGCATTGATTTTTTCAGCCAGGCACTGTATTTTTGTTCTAGTTATTTTGTGTGTTTTGTGTGTGTGTGCACGTGCGCTTGCACTTGTGTTGAGTCCTCATAACAGTAAACAATACCTCATTTTGGTAAGCGAAAATGAGTCCTAGTTCCTTATATTACAAATGTTATGAATTGTTAGAATTGAAAGAGAATTGGTTCCATTAAGAGTAAGTGATCTCTAGTAAAGTTAATACTTCTTGGCTCTTGTTAACATTTGTTTTCATCAAAGCCAATACTAGGCTTCTCAAAATTTACAGCAATTTTTTAGAAATCTTGGTAAGAAGTGGCTACTTAAAACATCACCTCAAACCTTGCTGGCTGTCTGAAGTACAGCTGTTAAGCTGAAAGATCACAATACAGGTACTTTACTTACCTCTTACTCTAGAGAGTCAACACAAAAAGGAAAATAGTAAAGTGAATGTCTTAGGATTAGGCCACAACTTACTTTCAAATATTTCATCTACTCTCCTTGCTTGCCACTTCCATTCAACTTAAAGATCTAGTCCTGAAAAGTTGAAAGGCACATATTGGAGCAGTTTCTTAAATTTACACATGAGAAACTTAGGCTGTTGGTTGAGTATTCAGGCTCAGATCTTTGTAGTATTGAGGAAGGCTCACTAACTTAGGGTTCCTAGGCTTGGTGTCTATGTTGGTTTGGTTTCTGATCTTGTATAATTTACTTGCTTCACCTGTAAGAGGACAGCAGTGTTCCTACTTTTTATGTCTTAAAGAATGATGGATTTGACAAGGAGAGAGCTGTTGACAGAAAAGGCACCTTGTTTTGCATAATTGGTTTTCTAAAAACTGAGCACTTTTTTTCTGTTTAAGATTCCTTAAACATATAGAAAACTTGACCATTTTCAGGGATGTTGAGATAGTAGTGATTATTTCTGGAATAAATGGAACGTATTTAGATATGTGTTCCTTCATCTTTGTTTTAGAAAGCTGAAACATAGAACAAAGCATACACAAGTTTGTAAATCCGAGGAAGCAGATCTGGGAGGTGCTCTTGTGTGTGGAGTTCTAATGAGAATCCTGTCATGTTCCCTGGAAGTAGAATAAGGTGAGATAGATTTAAAATATAGCTGCAAAAGCACTCTCCACAATAGCCAAAACATGGAAAGAGCCTAAGTGTCCATCAACAGATGAATGGATCAAGAAGATGTGGTTTATCTATACCATGGAATACTACATGGCAATGAGAAACAATGAAATCTGGCCTTGTGTAGCAACATGGATGGACCTTGAGGGTGTTATGCTGAGCGAAATAAGTCAGGCAGAGAAGGACAAATATCATATGTTTGCACGTATAGGAGGATTAGGAGGAACTTGACGGAGGAACAAGGGGGAGAAGAAGGGCAGAAATGGTGGGGGAAAGGGAGAGAAGCAAACCATGAGAGACTCTTGAATGCTGACAAAAACTGAGGACTGATGGATGTGGGGGGAGGGGGGATGGGCATGGAGGAGGACACTTGTGGGGATGAGCACTGAGTGTTATGTGGAAACTAATTTGACAATAAACTATTAAAAAAAAATAAAATATAGCTGCAGATTCTTTTTTTTTCTTAAAATTTTTTTAAAAAATGTTTATTTTTGAAAGAGAGAGCACAAGTTGGGGAGGGGCAGAGAGAGAGAGAGAGAGGGAGACAGGGGATCGGAAGAGGGCTCTGCACTGTCAGCACAGAGCCCAATATGGGACTCGAACTCACAAGCCGTGAGATCATGACCTGATCCGAAGTCACTTAATTGACTGAGCCACCCAGGCGCCCCTAAGATAGAGCTGTAGATTGTTATTGGACATTACATAGGAATTCTATCAGTAAGGGTAAAATAGCAAAATGGCTAGTAAAGGGAGGAATTTGGTAGTGATTTAGAGCGCCAGAGAGCCATTCACCCAAAGAAAGTTATAACTTGGTGGGATAGAGTGTGCTCTGGACCAGAACCCTGAAGCCGCAGTCCAGCCTTGGCTCACACATTCATCTTCTTTGGACTTTGGTGGCCTTTTTTCCATCTGTAAGACAAAAATGTTGGACTAGTTTCCCAGGACTCTTTCAAATCTTTAAGATTTTGGAGTTTGCCCTCATTTCTGTATCTTTAAAAAGATAGAAAATAGGAATAGTGCCACTTTTTCTAGGATATGCCAGAGGGCATCTAGAAATGTCTTTTTAGAGTTACTTCCCTTTTGTGATGTAGAGATTGTGTAACTTTTCATTGAGTTTTCTAAGTGACTCATTCACCAGTCTGCAGTTGTCTAAGGTATTGAAGTGCCTGTTCCTAAGGGCTCATGGGTGGTAATTCTGAAATCAAGGCAAGTGGAAGCGTTATGTGGTTACCAAGTCTATTAAATTCCTTTCCACATCTTTCCATCTTGGCAAACAAAATGGCTCATAGAACTGGATGCTTTTTGGTAGCTAAAAGTACTTTTAGGATTCACAGCCCAAGAACTACCGTACACTGGTAGTTTCTTGCAATTAGAGTCCGATAAGAGTAACTCAGTTGACTCCAAAATTGACAGAATTTGGAAAGGAGATATATTGTATGCCAGCAGAATTATGCACCCTTTCTTGCAGAAGGGAAGAAAAATTAATAAAGTCTCTGGCGTATTACTATAAAAACACCTGACCAAATAATGCAGTGAATCCCCTTTCCCCCCAAAATGTAGCTTTTGAGTACAGAGGGGAATGGTAAGACTGCCTGGTTCCTTTAACCTTGTATTAATACCATTTGGTTGTTGGGCATTTTTGGCATCTTGCTATGAGAATGTTTCCTAATAGTTAGCGAGACCAAGTAACCTGGAGGTATGAGATCTTAGTTCATAACTCTCCTGTATTAGGTTAGTGACTGTGTGTTAGAAATGATGTCAGTGACCTTTTTAAGATATTGCTTGGGGGAGTTCCTGGGATCTCGTAATAGTTTTGGGACTGGACGTTTTGAAGAACAAGTAGAAAAAGGGGTCTTTCTAACATTGAGAATGTGGGTACATCTGACATTTGGAACCTGGCTTTCAATTCTGTCCCACCACTTTGAGACCTGTTTGGAACCTCATGCATTCCATTATCTGCCTTCTGTCCTGTATTGGGAAGAATAGACAGACCTATCACTGTATATCCTTTGCAGCGGGATGCAGCTTATCCACATACTGCTTAGTCTGTCTTCATTAAATCTCTCCCCCTTTATCCTCCATTGGTTGAAACATTTTCATTTTTGCCATGCACATCACTATGCTTTATTTGAGGGTAGGCCAACTAAATAACTACAATAATGCATTAACACTTTTCAAGATATTTTGACATTGATTTCATTGCTTATGTGAATCTCAGAACAGATTTTGGGAGATAATAGTACCATTTTTCTACATGAGGAAAATGAGTCCTAAGGTCAAGTGATTCCAGCTAAGTGATGAGTTATCAGGTTGTGGGTTTGAATGTCAGAGAAGTTCTATTTCAGTAGGCTCTAGGAATAATAATAGCTGCAGTACATTGACCGTATGTAATTTCCCAGGTACTATGCTAACTACTTCGTATACATTACAGTCTTCACAGCGGTCCTACAGTATCACGATGCCCTCCTATAGACCAGGCAAAAAGGGATTAGAGAGGTTAGCATGATCATGAACCAGCTGTTTGAATTCATACCTCTGTCACTCCAAATCTTGTTGTTTTTTTCTGTTGTTCATTTCTTCATGTCCAGAGTCTATCCATTATTTAACTTCACTTATCAGCTCCTCTATAAAACTTTTTATGCTCTTACTAACCAGAATCTATGGAGAGGAATTCAAGTAGCAAGTAATTTGTGTCATTCTTATGGCTCTAATTTATTTCCTATGTAGTGATTTGTGTATAACGATTTTCTTTTCCCTGCTCATAAGTTTGTTTAGGGCAGAGGCTTCAGCTTAATAACATTGTAGACAGTGGCTGCCCATATATTGTGTTGAATGAGTCTTACAAAATAAATATATTTTTTTCTAAGCATGGCTTCCTCTTTATTTTCTCTTTTACTCTAGAAGCTGATATTGTTCTCCCTGCAAGGGACCTTAGTTCAATTCAGTAAATAAATTTATTACCTGTATTCTTTATTCAGATTACTTTTCTGTCCTGAGGGATGTGGGGTTGTGAAGGGGAGGATGAGGAACTGACAAAACTAAAAAGCCTCTATTCATTCATCCTTCTCTGCATATTTTTACATTTTCAAACTCTTTTATTACTTTTTTTTTTATTTTGCAAAGAGTAGTGCACAAGATGAATAGTGAATCAGCAATGCTGTTATCATCCAAGTTGAATCCGATATAAGGGATTTATTATAAAGGATCTTTTGTTTAGTATAGTTGTAAGTAGATCAGTGGGACACCTTCTCTGGGTTATCTGCGGGGGCGTGGAAATACCCTCATGACATCATCTACACAACCAGATGTAATCGTATTTAGAAAACAGGAATTACTCTTGTTGTATTTCTTGTTCAAGTGTGTATTAAACAGTATTGTGTGTAATTCTCTCTTCTTTACTGATGAGGAGCCAGAATTAACCAAATCCGTTGTTTCTTGATTAATACATTCTGTGATTCTCATTATAGCAAAGCACGTAGAGGCAATTGTTTATTTTCTGTATGGGTCTTCCTGGTATATATACATAGTAGCCGTATCTATGAAGTTTTCATCTCCTGGAGTGCTTGAGAAAGGGAACTTGCATGTCTGGCACACTGAGATCATTGTCCTGTCAATTTAATAATTTAAAATACCCTAAGGCTGACTTGGTGTGTGGGTGGGTTTAAGTAGTTGCTCCCATCTTGAGGCAAAGGACTCTTTCTCCTCTCTTAGTCGAGCTGTTTCCTGCTTTGGGGATATGAAGTGGGCAGGTCATGAAGCAAACTAGATGTTTTCATGGTTTTATTCATGAACTTATTAGCAGCTTTTCTATGTGATCTGGGGGCTTATCTTTTGCACATTGGGCTCTTAGGTACCACTGCAGGAAATTACTTAGATAATTATTAAGTTTAGACCTAGTGTAACATGTATGTGGTTATGTTACAGGACAAACCATATAGTTTATACATGTACAAAAACAAATTATCTCATTTATAGGTAACCTAAATAACATAGTCCTCTGTTTCCTTACCTGCTGTCCCTTTATCCCGCAGAACAGCCTAGTTCACCCTGGGCATTTCATTTTCTGAACACATTTACTGTCAAACTGTCAAGTTTTACGAAGATAGCGAGAAAAGTTTCGTTTGGCTCTGTTCTGATAATTTGAAGGGGGAAGGTGTAAAGAATTTTACTTTCAGTGGATTTGGGAGGGGGGTGTGCAGTGGAGAAAGGGTTAGTGTGGAGCTCGCCCCAGGGTAATTTGTCACAAAAGAACATGGGGATTGATGTGTAACAGTATCTCTGAATTTTTTTAATGAAAGTATTCTTTCATTTCATGGATGAAGTTGCTAACAGTGATTGTGCTCTTTGTGTGGTAAGGGGCCACTGTGCTCCTTTGAAGGGCGTGCACTGTGGAGTTTGGGAGCCGTCCGCTGAAGAACTGACTGCACTTGTGCTAACTTGTGGCCGTCCTAAAATTTAAGAGCTACCAAATTCTTATGTCTGCTTGATTCGTCTTTTTGTTCATACTGTTCCCTAGGAAGCAATGCACCATGGATCTTCAGGGCAACCTGAAAACTTTACCCATTGGACTTGTGAACTTATGGAAGGCCATATTCGCACATACTTGGGCCTGTTGCCCGACTCTACAGAATAGATTTCTCATTAAAAGAATTTCAGTGATTGACTGGCTTGTATATTTAGTGACTTCATTCTTGCTTGTCATAATGGGCTTTGAAATTACATGGTTTTCTTCATGCTTTGAAAGCAGAGAAGCATCAGTTTGTATCTTGCCCCATTTCCACAGGTCCCCTCCTTACCCTTTCATGCCTAATTTATTGCAGTGACCTCTTTGCTGAGCCTCCTGGCATCCATTTAACTTTCCCTTCCGCTTCCCCCATTTTATGGAGAAATATCAGATTAATTTTCTGAACTTAATTTTTGTGATGTTCCTTCCTATTATTGCCTTTTGGCGTAGAGCCTCACTTGTCACGGGACGAGTGGGCTTTTCCACTCTCCACCTCTCCTGCTGCTTCCCCCTGTTGCTGGCCAGACTCCTTTCTTCCTGGTGGGCACCTGCCCACGTGCTTTCCTCTCTGTCTTTGCTCCTGGTCGAGAGTCCTTCTCACTGTCTTCTTGCTCTGAACTCTCGTATGGGAATCCTGACCAGTCCT
This sequence comes from Crocuta crocuta, assembly GCF_008692635.1. Lineage (NCBI taxonomy): Eukaryota > Metazoa > Chordata > Mammalia > Carnivora > Hyaenidae > Crocuta > Crocuta crocuta. The sequence goes on from NW_027529999.1 coordinate 1,252,121, forward strand.
GTCCCAGGTTGGTGTTCCTTTCTTCATCTGTAGGAGGTTGTGAAGTTTAACAGTCTGAAGCACACTATTAGTGTGCTTATCTTTTTTATTTAAAAGGTTTTTAAATAGTTTATTTTTGAGACAAAGAGAGACAGAGCATGAGTGGGGGAGGGGCAGAGCGAGAGGGAGACCGGGAATCCGAGACAGGCTCCAGACTCTGAGCTGTCAGCACAGAGCCCAACATGGGGCTTGAACCCACGAACCGTGAGATCATGACCTAAGCGAAAGTCGGACACTTAACCGACTGAGCCACCCAGGCGCCCCTAGTGTGCTATTCTTAAAATGAATGCCTGGTGGCTGTATCACTCTGATTCCTGATAGGCTTTTCTTTTTAGTTTTTTCTTTCAGGGTGAAGAAGAGTGTCTTTTGCTACCTTTGTTTCCAGTAGTGGCCACAACAGGCTGTGCCTGTTCGAGCAGTGCTTTACCTTTTGACATCAGTACTTCAGATGCTGAAAGTTTCAAAATTTTTCAGTAGCCAGAAGAGCAATAGTGGTTTTCCAGATGTGGGAGAGATCAACTTCCCTCTTACTGACCAGGCCTAAGTGGTCTGTGTCATTTCATCCTTAGTGGCAGAAGTGTTTCTAAAGGACATTCAGTGTAACTATTGACATTACTTATGAAAAGGGCTTAATAGCCGGAAAATATTTTTCAAAAACCTGTTAATTTTATATACTGCATAATTATAATTATGCAAAAAAATCCTTCTTTTTAAAAACAGTCCATTAGATTTCAACCAAAAGAGCTATTTACTTAAGAGACCATTCATGTGGAAATTTGTTTTCAGTGGTAAGCATCTTGATGCATCGATGGGTAGTTTTAGGCGGTAATTCCTAGGTGCCAGGTTTTGAATCTGCCTGGTAGAGAGATGTGACAAAATTATAGCAGATGTTGATTCTTAGTTTTTTTGTGATATGAATGAAATGAATCAGTCAAAAATATTTTAACATTTAAAAATGATCTTTACATATAAGTATTGAGTAACAGATTAAAGAGAATGGAGAGCACTTCCTTAATTAGTAGCTAGATCAACAGGAAGTGTGAACTGAGAAGATCCTGTTCTTAAACTGGAAGGGAAAATGAAGAGGAAAACACCACCTTCTTTATACTTACTGTTAATTAAAAAAAGTAACTGGCTGTGAGAAAACCATTGAACACGTTCAATGTTCCTTATTTAGGCGGTAGGTTTCAAAGCGGATTAGATGTTATTATCTGCTTGCTTAAAAATATTTGAAATGTACGTTGTGAGCACTCCTTAAAGTTGCCACTAACTTTTGTTACTGTGAGATTATGTTGAAACCAAGATTGTCTGCTTAAAAGAAAATGCCTTATTTGTAGTGAATTCCATACCACTATAATCTCAATTTTTATTTATTAGAAAATCAGTTCTAAGTCATAATAAAAGTCGATTTTGTAATAAGTCATTCATAATCTCACTACACCAGCAAGCACCTGTTTGAGTTTTTATTTTCCTTTCCAGTCTGATCTGGAAGGGAAGGTGCACCAGAAGCGGTCTTTACCCGTGCAGTGTCTTTTACTTTGAAAAGTGAAATGTTCTTTTGTAAACATCACCTAGAGTCCTTAAGGCTGTTTTGGATGAACTTCTATTGTTGTGCCACAGCTACCTTGCTCCTCATTGTTTTGCTCTTATACTTTGAATGTAGGGTTTTTGTTTTTTTTTCTTTTGACTTCTAGTCTTTTTGTTGTTGAGATATATTCTCAGGAATGAACATGATGCTTGATGTATATATATTTTCTGAACTCTTTCCATAAGAATTATCTTAACAGTGAATGAATGGATATATCCTTTAAAAAAAGTTTTATAGAGTATATCAATGTATAATTTTATACTTAAACTGTTTCTTGTGAAAGCTTTTTAAATGAGTTTTGAGTGTAGTTCATAGTATTTATTACGAAAGCACTTGGTGTAGTATCTTTCTTGATGTCACTATAGCCCTGTATGGTCTGGAGTGGGGGTGAGTAGGCAGGGCATTAAGATTTTGAGAAGGGATTTCTGAAAATTATACAATTTTCACACATCAGAACTCTGCCTAAAACATGTGACTGTCAGTGGTTACTAATTATACTTGTTTATTTCGGTCAGTTCTGAGTGGTCCTTTCTCTGAGTTGATGTCAAATTCTTTTAATGCAATGAGAATGTAATGAGAATATGTACTAAGAGATTAAAAAATTGGGGGCGGGATCCTGTATCTTACCACCTGTTTAAAATATCAAGTATTTAACTCCTGCATTGGTTACGTTCCAGTGATGAAACTCAGCTTGTGCTGGAAGTTTGCATTGCCAAGTAACATGATCAAACCTGATCATGCCTGTAGGGCTGCAGTGTGCAGCCCTGTGACTGCTACTCCTTAAGAAGCCTAATTCTGCCCTGAGAGGCAGACAGTGTTGAGTCTGTGAGCACTTATCTGACATTTTATTCCTTTTGAATGCAGAGTGCTTGTTGGAGTGTGCATGAGTATCGAGAAAACCTCAGGTACTCAGAAAACCTCACGGACACTTACCTGTGCAGATACTAGTGATGGTGTAATCAGTTGTGTCCAGTCCCTAATAATTGTCTTGCCTCTTAGTTTCAGCAGAGCTGTAATGATGGCTCTTTTTGCGGTGTTTTGTTAGGGCTCTTAATTTTATGGAGTTACGCAGACTTGGGCTGGGTGATGCTGTGCTCACAGCTGCTAGCTGAGTACCTAGGAGCATCTCACTGGCTAGCCACTGGTAGTGTGAGAGTTACCACTTTGTTCTTCAGTCATAGTGGCAGCCGATTTTTTGAGTGCTTGCTCAGAGTTCAGCACTGTACTCCTTTTTTGCACAGATCTCATTTAATGTTCGTAATAGTTCATTTTATAGGTGAGAAAACTGAGGCCGAGAGTGGTTAAATTCACAGAATTGGGATTCAAAACCAGGTCGGTTTTTAAAAGTGATTTCAGGGCACCGTGGAGGTTTTAGTACTTACTGTATTATTTATTTCTTAAAATAAGGAGCCTGATGTTCTCAGCACTTTACTGTCTCCTGCTCTGTTTAAAGGGCTCTTAGTGGGGGCTAATGTTGTGATTGATTGTGCAAGTGTGGCTTTGTGTGTTGTTTCTTTTGTTAGATGATAAAAGAAGAAAGGTGTTTCCAAACAAAATTTAGAGGTTTTCCAAGTGGCTAACATTGCTTGTAAACCGTGCTTGATTTCTCTTTTGTTCTCCAGAAGCCTCATGAATATGCTTACTGATTTCTTTACTTTCTGTAAGTCTTTTCTTTTATAAACCTGTGGTTCAAACTGGGATAAACAGTGGTTCCCCCCCCCCGCCCCCCCAAAGATTTGAGAACTCACACATTTGGGGGGTTGGGGCAACTAGGAATCCCATTTAATGGGACAATACAGGGAAGGGTACAAAGTCTGCTGGGACCTCCCAGGTCCTGGTTCTCAGCAGGTCTTGAATGGGATTTTGATTACTAACTCAGAGGTGATTGGATTATAGGATTGACCTACACTAACCAGAACCACAAGAGACTTCTGTATGAAAACCAAAATACAGTTTACTAATTTATAAGGAGAAGTAATAACTCTCAAGTGGACAGGATAATTGTGTTCAGTGATCAGCATGCCTGGCTGGAGGGAGCCAAGTTCTCATACCAAGTTTGCTTGCTAAGCAGAGTGTGAGCCAGGGAAGCTACTTAGATGTTTTTAGTGGCTGCTGTAATCAGGCTGCCATCTAGCTTGATGCATTAATTGCTTTCATGAGGGTAGACTTGTTTGTTCATCATATGCCCTCTCCCTAAATGTGCCACCTGGGTAAGACTGCCCACATCTGACTCCCTGAGTCTCTTCTGCTTTTGTTGGACCAATTCCTAATTCCAGTTATCTTCCTTTAGAATTGTCAAATCTTTTAATCCTCTTATTGCCTAATCTTTCCTTTAAGTAAATTTTGTAAACCTCTGCTGTGATCTGTTCTTTTTTTGTCCCATTAAAGAACAATTTTTTATTCCAAGTTCTTGATGGGGTGAGCAGTAACTAACTTTTCATAGAGTCGTTGGATTTAAAATTTTGGTGATTGGATTTAGGTTTGGCTTAAATGAAGGTTTGGCAACTCCTAGTATTTATGCCAGTGGGTTGGTGAACCAGTATGTTGTAGCCAGTACTGTAGACAGTGTTACCTCCAGAGGAGTTGCTGTTGAATTTGAAATAACAGATACTCATCATCACTTTGTTTTATGTTATAATTCAATAGGTTATATAATGCTTCTTTTAACTCTGATCAGATTTGAACAGTGAATGTCTTTATTTTAGTTGACTCAAATATGTGACTGCTACTAGTTTTCGATAAACTTAACATGTCTAAGCCCATCTAATTTTGAAGAAGTTAATACATTTTTTAATGCAGAAGGGCTATGAGACAGAGTAGGAGAGAGTGGGAAATGAAAAGCATGTAATTTATTCCAAAGTCGAAAGCACTTGGACTGTAGATACTAGAAGAGGAACAAGGAGTGCTTTTTGGAAACAAACTTTTATTTATTTTTAAAAAGATTTTGTATTACTTATTTATTTTTAACTTTATTTTTGAGAGAAAGAAGGTGCAAGAGCAAGCAGGGGAAGGGGCGGAAAGAGAGAGAGAGGGAGGGAGAGAATCCCAAGCAGCCTCTGGATTGTCAGCACAGAGCCTAATGCAGGGTGGGCTCGAACCCATGAACCATGAGGTCATGACCTGAACCTAAATTATGAATCCGACCCTTAACTGACCAAGCCACCCAGACACCCTATTTATTTATTTGTTTGTTTGTTTGTTTATCGAGAAAGCACCAGTAGGGGAGGGGCAGAGAGTGGGAGCAAGCGAGAGTTAAGCAGGCTCCTTACTCAACGCTGAGCCTCTTGTGGGGCTCGATTCCACAACCCTGGGATCATGACCTGAGCCAAAATCAAGAGTCGGACGCTCAACTGACCGAGCCATCCAGGCACCCCTCTTAAAATCAGACTGTTAAGAAATGTTTTGAGAATATCAGAACAACTGTATTCAAATACATTCACAACCATATTGGTTCCTCTTGCCACCTGACACATTACTTCAAAATCTCGCAGCTTAAAACAACGGAGTTGTTTATACATCACGATTTCTGTGAGTCGGGAACCCACTCCTGGCTTTGAAAGACCCTCTATTCCGGGTCTTTCTGCAGTGGGGACTGCAGCCATCTCAGAGTGCAGCTAGGGAGGGTCTGCTTTTAAGCTCACTGATGAGGTTGATGTCAGGATTCAGTTCCTAACAGGTTGTAGGACAGAGGGCCTGAGTTCCTGATGAATTGATGGCCCATGGCCTCTCTTGGTTTTTGCCCCGTGGGGCCTCATGTAGGGCAGGTCACAGCGTAGCAGCCAGCCTCCTCCAAGTGAGCAAGCAGGAGGACACAAGAAAGAAGCAAGATGATCATCAGTTTTTTGTAAGGTAATTTTGAAGGTGACACACCATTACTCTTACCATGTATTATTCCTTAGGAGCAAATCATTAGGTCCAGCCCACGGTCAAGGGAAGGGGATTGCATAGGGGCATGAGCACCGGGAGGCAGAGCTGTGGACCAGGGTCCCAGTCAGATGCTGTGGACCCTGCAAGTGAGGGGTGGAGATGGGTATGTTGTGGAGGAAAGTGAGAAAGGCCAGGTTCTGTGGAAGATCCAGAGGCTCTGACGACCTTTGCTAAGTTTCCTTCTGTCTTTGCTCATGTTGCTTGGTGTAGTATTTTAGTTTTCTTCCCTTTTGAAGAGCATTCTTGTAACCCGTTGGTTCCATCTTTTTCCCCTTCCAGAATTGGTGTGCTAGCACCGTCTTCTCCCATCCTCTTTTTCATTATCTGTTACACACTTGCCCTTCAGTCCAAGCTGTTTGCATTGATAATAGTTAATTGGCCTCACTACTACTTTGCCAAAAGCATATGGAGTTCTAGTACTTCTTGGGTTGTCCCTAGTCTCTATGTAGGAATTATATTTATACCGATTGCTAATAGTGGGAGAAATGGTTGACTCTTAGTATCTGACGAGGGTCTTGGGGTTTCTGGTGTGTATTCATTCTTTTAAGACTTGTTGCATCTGTTACTGCTTTGAAGTAACATCTCCACTGTTAAGCACCTTTCTACATGTTTGTTGTGTTGTTTCCTTTTGAGAGCATTTGGCCTGGAACCACCCTTGCTTACATGTTCACCTGCTTTTGCTGGCTTTGTATGTTATGACAGCCTGGCAAACCATAGTGAAAGATGACGGGATTCCAGACGTCAGTTTTGAAGCCTTGAGTTCAAGGGCTGCTGCTTTCAGTAAGCAGTTTGCAAATTATAGACAGACTATATTTGCATATGGAGGTTGGCATTCAAAGAAGCTTTTCCTTCAGTTCTCAGTAAAGATTTCCATATTTGTGTGGAGAGGGAGGACCGCCATTTTAACTCCTTAAAAAAATGTATGTTTATTTTTGAGAGAAAGAGTGAGACAGTGCGAGCGGGGGAGGGGAGAGAGAGAGGGAGATGCAGAATCCAAAATAGGCTCCAGGCTCTGAGCTGTCAGCACAGAGCCCGACTCGGGGCTTGAACTCATGAACTGTGAGGTCATGACCAGAGCTTAAGTTGAATGATTAACCAGCTGAGCCACCCAGGTGCCCTTTGACTGTTTTTTCATGACCTTTGCTCTCTTTTCATTGTTATGTGGAAAACATCCAGTATTATATGGAAGTTAACCAGTAAGTGAGGGGTCCCTACTTCTGACATTCTTTCTTGTACACAGAAGAGAAGTTAAGGCACACTCCTGTTTGTTCATACTCTGTACAAAATACAGGAGAAAAATCACAATTTTAGTTGGAAAAGCTACAACCAAATAGGGAAATATTTGTAATCTTGAGAGAGGCCATTTTTGAGACTAAAAGAAGAAAAAGAAGTTTAAAAACAACAACTCTTGAATAGTGCTTGAGCAGTTCACATTAATTTTCAGTGTCCCTTCTGTAATCCACAGCTATTTTGCCTTGGTGTGATGCCACTGAATACATTTATTGAGAGCCTACTGTGTGGTGGGCAGCGTGCTAGGCATTCATCGACATCTCTAGTCATCACAACCTGAAACTTATTTCTGTCATCAGTACAGAAAGAGTGAGGCCCCGGGCAGTTCAGTTTGTCCTAGGACACATCAAAGTTGTCTAGTCCATGACTTCCTGACCCTACTGCTTAGCTCGCCTTTCTCCCACCCGCCATTTCCCCCCACTTTTGCCCCCATCTCAAGTTAACAGACCAGCTCTGTCCTTGTTTCCCTCAGAGAATGAACCCACGAGGCATTCTAGGCACTGACTGCTTATAACTGTTCATCTTCAGGTAAACGTATGTTTACTAAATGTCAGACCAAAATGTGTCTTTTGTCACGATCTTGCTGGATTAGAAAATAACAAATTAGGGCCTGAAAAGTGTGTGGGGAAACTGCTTTGACCAGGCTGTACTCAGGTCTACCAGGCAGATTTATAGAGATAAACTGAAATTATGCTGAGAAACCCAGAATCCAGATTTGGAAAGCCGAGATTGATTTCAGTGCCGGCAAAGTTGAGTTCCTCCCCCATAATCATTGCAGTATGGGTTATAAATTGGAAAGGAGGAGAGCAAATATTTTGCTTTCTGATTTTTGATTCTGTTCCTCTGAGAACTTCAACTCTCCAGGTGCCTTCTTTTATGCTCAAAGAAGTAGAGATTACAGTCTCAGACTTCTGATTTTCCTGTCTGACTAGTAGTAGCTGAAGTGAAAAAATACTTAGAGGAAATAAGGGGTACCTTTTACTGAGTAAAAGCTGATGACTGGAATGAAGAATGAGGAATTCTAGTGGAATTTCACTTTGTAACCCTGGCCACTAATGCTTTGGTATTGTGCAAAACTGTACTGGTTTTGCTTAAATGGTACTTTGCATTTCTTTGGTCACAGCCAGTTTAAAGTTCTCATATTGGTTTAGGGCCAGGGATGTATACACTTCTGTGAAGCCACTTTAATGGCATTACTAAGTTTTGTTAAAATTAACTGAGGTTCGGAGGTTTTATTTCCCTTCCATTAATGGGGAAATAGCTTCTGTCTTTCCAAAATCTTGGAATAGGTTAATGTTGTGGTTGGGAAGGTTTTTGTTTGTTTTCCTTTCTGGTAATGAAAGCGTTTTGGTCAACAGTCTGTGTGAAGGAGGTGAGTTTTGCTTCTGGCATTCCATAGCTGGGGTCTGAGTTCATGCCCCAGCTTGAGTAACTTCGCATGGCTGGTTAGGACAGATGTAGGCAGAAGTAGTGTGTTAGTAGTTGTAGGTACATTCTTTCTCAGAAGGAGTCTTCTTAGCAAGCATTTAGCTTAAAGGTCTAATATTATTCCCCTCTCCCCTGCCCCCCGTTAAAATCTTGGCATAGGTTAAATGACTAATTCTAGATATTTAAGCTGAGCCTCTATTGTGGTGGGTTGATCTGTGGCCCCTCCTCGCCGTAGGCCTCTCTGTGACTTTTACCAAATATACAGTAGTGCTCTGACCACAGTCTGTGTAGTCAGAACATGTGATTAAAGCCCTTCAGAGCACATGAGCATCTGCAGTACCTTGTCTAAAAGAAAGTGTTGACTGCTGTACTTTCATCCTTTATGAATTCTTTAAAAGCATCTATTATTTTTAATTTGCAGCAGCTCTTGCCAGGTAAAAAGTTTTGGGAAACAGATGAATCCAGCAAAGATGGACCAAAAGGAATATTCCTGGGTGATCAATGGCGAGACAGTGCCTGGGGAACATCAGGTAATCTAGATCTAGCATCTGTACTGTGATTTATGCCTGTCTTAGAGCTCCTTTCCTCAGCAATTGGCAAGTCATGAATTTCACATCAGTGACATAAGCATGTCAAGCAGTGTCCTGTCCTTTAGTATAATTACCATGAAGGAGCTTATATGATGTAATTTATTAAAACATAATTAACACAAAATCAAATCTTCAATATTTTATTGAAGTGCTAGCCACAGGGGAGCGGTCTTATTTGAAATGACCTTAATTTCAGCTATAACTTCTTGTTTTGTACTGCTGTCAGCATACTTGGAATTAGAAAATCCATGCCTGCCATTTGAAGTTCATGTTTCTTTTTCTTCCCCTTGCCCCCGCTGTGTACTGTGTATGGGATGATCTATTTGTAAATGTGGTTGGGGCCCAATCAAGTCACGGGGCACGGATGCTTTTTTGACAGACTGCCCCTGAAGAGGGACGGGGAGAACCTGTAGAGGCACACACTGACAGCAGAAAAAAGTAACAGAGCATAGGGAGGAAGGAGACGGAAAGCCCAAAACGCCAATGTGCTGTGTTACAGCGCGGTGTAAAAATGGAACCTCAGATGACAGTGAGTCATCAGAAAATAGCAAATTATGTTGTTGGTTTTAAAAAGGGCAGTAAAATCACATTTTGGTTTAGTAATATTATTAATAAAATATATTAAAAAGAAACTCTGCTACTTGAAAGGGATAAACAGTTTATCCACTATAGCTAGATAAGCCAGCTATGTGAACTGCCGAATTGTTCTGCTGTCCTGGATATATGAGGAGTGTGTTCCGTTTTCCTTAGTTTATGTAGAATTTATACTTAGGGACAAACACAGTAGGAGGTTTTGGCTCACCTGACCATGGCAGGCTTCCTGATTCCCAGTCACTGGTTTATCCATGAGACATCACTCATAATTTGTTTGAGCCTCTGGCTGCACTGTATCATGCTTGTGTATCTTTTTTGTAGATCATTCAGTTTCCCAGCCAATCATGGTGCAGAGAAGACCTGGTCAGAGTTTCCATGTGAACAGTGAGGTCAATTCTGTACTGTCCCCACGGTCGGAGAGTGGGGGACTAGGCGTTAGCATGGTGGAGTATGTGTTGAGCTCATCCCCGGGCGATTCCTGTCTAAGAAAAGGAGGATTTGTAAGTTGGCTTGAGGAACTTGTTCCTATATCTCTCTTCCCCCTCCCCCCCAAAGCAAAACCTGCCTGTTTAGTTTCCTTAGATATTCACAGCACTAATTACAGTGTATTTTAAACCACTTTTATTGCAATCAGATCTGCAAACACAGTAGGAGATGTATACTGAACTTCTAAAAACAGAAACATGATGTTTTTTGGGGGGATACATTGATGATAATGTGAGGTAGAACTGGAATCTAGTTCTCAGTTCATTGGTCTATCAGAAAAATTTTTGGTTTAAAACAAACAAAAAAGTAAAAACAGAAAGAATTAAAATAAGAAAGCTGAAGCTGGGGTGTCAGTAGGGAATAGACCTGAGAGCAGCGTTTTGTCAATACCCAGAAATCCTTAAAGTGGACCAGAGATGTAGGACCATTCTTGTTTTGCTAGCTAGGCTTAAATTATGGTATGGTCTTTGGCCCTCTTATAACCTTGCCTGTCAGGGAGTTAGAATGTCTGTTAGTTCCAGATCTGCACATTTTGGGGGGGAGGTTCATCACCCTTTGACCTCTCTGATGCTCAGCTGTTGCCAAAGCAGTATCTCTGTCTATAGCCTCTTCCCTTTTGAGTCTTAAACAGTCTTCCTCAAGCATCTTTAAGAGCCTTTCTTTCTCAAAACTGGTTCTTTTCTTGTCATCAGCTTTCTAGATCTAGAAATCTTACCATGAATTTCCACTTGAGTCTTCCTCACTTTGTGTTCTGTGGCTGGTTTTATATTCCGTGTCACAGCTAGGAAGGCCATGAAAGGTGGCCTGAATCTGTTCTCCCCCTTTCCTTCTGACTTGACTTGCTTTGTACCTTTCCAAAGTCCTTTCTCTGTGAAGATGGTTTTGGCTAATACTGTTTTTTGGCAATTGTATTAAAGACCTTCTTTCCCCCAAATTCTATTAATCTGCCTCCATAGCTATCTTACTTTACCTTACAGCATGTATTATCAGGATTTGTATTGTCATATATCTGTTTCTAGGTATCAGAGGCGTGGTCCTCTTTTCCTCATTCTACTTGAAACTTCTTTGGAGTAATAGGAGATCATTTTTGGTGCAGCTTCCTCATGTGCCAAGTACAATTCCTTAATATGTTCGTGGACGTGAAGCGAATGATTGTTGACATGGTTGGCATGAAGAGAACAGGTGACATTTCAAGTACCCAGAATCCACATGGAATCAGCTTTATGCAAGGCTTGCCAGAGACAATGCTTCAGCTGACATTGATACTTGCCATGTGCCAGGAGCTTTTAATTCCACAGAAAACCCAGACCAAAATTAACTTCTCTAAGAGGATGTTCTAGATTTCTCCCAGCTTCACACCTAGAAATTTGGTGTGAAGAATTTAGCCAGAAGAGGATCTTTTATTTTTATAAAAGCCCTTAGGATGATCAAAGGACTAAAGGTGGCCTTTGTCTTGAGTCTTGAGTACTGGTCATTCCAAAGCTGACCCAATTGCTTTTGGATCTTTTGACCTTGCAACGACATAAGTCAGGTTTAGTGGCTTGTGGATCAGGTAGGAAAAGACTTCTTTTTTTGAACCTTCCCAAGAGACTGCGTCGAAAAAATAAGATCTACCCTTTGGATGTGAGGACTGGGTTCAGGCAAAACGATCATTTCCTTCTTGTCCCATGGGAAGGATGGTGTTACTTCTTCTCTTCTTTCACCTATCCCCGGTTCACCTCTTTTTCTTTCCTTACACTTTCCCCATCTCACGAACACAGATTTCTCAGGAAGTGTTGCCTGCTAATTTCTGTGTAGAACTTTTATTTAGTTAGTTCTTGTGGGAGAAAGGTTGGTGTTGGCATAGACAGTTGTCCGTGTGGTGAACTGGAGTCTGTACGCTTCTTGCCATGCATTCCCTATCATGTGTGTGACCAGTTTCTGATTCTTGGGTATTAGCCGGTGGGCACATACATGCCTGGGTTACTGTAAAGTTTGCAAGCAGGTAGAAGAATAATTGGAATCAGGAGAAAGATAAAATGCTGGGACTGAATTATTGTGATTTTTACCTGCTTCTCTCTCTTACACATTTATTTCCTTCTCCATTAATCTTATGACAAAGCAGTATCTTCTGCATCATTGTCTTGTGTTAGATTTTGTAAAGGTGGCTTCGATCTTGTCTTGAGAGATTGGTAATTTTTAGCCCTTGTACAGTGTTGTCACCAGAGGAATTTAAGACCTCAGGATATAGTGGTCAGAAAATTGCACACTCATAGGCAGATAATTTACTGAGCCTCTGAGTTTTGCATAAAGATAAATAAAACTTCTCCAAATGTGTTCCAGCTTCTTCTCAGAAGAAACTTAATGTGGGTAATGAAATACTATCCCATATTGTGACTTGAGTTACATCTAAAGGCTGATACAGAGGACTGATCAATGGCATCAGGCCACCACATTGCATATCCAGTCTTTTGGTGGATGGAGGCCTGAGAAGCAGTGAACTACTTTTATCAGCTTTATGGCCTGGCTTGCATCTGCCTGTTTGTTAGGCTGACCTTTGACCGAAGCTCTGGGAATGGAAACCTGAATCAATTTTTGGTTGTCATGGAATGCATGCATCATCTTGGAGAAGGTGAACCTTTTTTCTTTCCTTTCCTTTTCCTTTTCCTCTCCTTGTCTAATCTGTCATTGAGAGTGTTGAGTTCAGAGAAGAGAGAATATCTGCTGCTTTGTAATTATTCTAAGAGTGGTAGTTGGTGGTTTATGGGCCAGAGCACTCAGATATTTTTACTTTTTGGGTGGCCGGACCACTAGTAAACCGTAGAGAGACTCCATTTTAATTCTCAGAGCTGAAAACCTCATCTTCAATGGCATGATGAATGTGTACCCCAAAGCAAGTGCTTAAGGGGCCATTCTTGGATACTGACAACAGATAATCCAGACTCTGACTGACTTTTTGGTTAAGGGTAGTTTAGAACTAAAGTAATCTACTCATTCTATAGTGGTTTTCCATTTTTAGTAAGTTTATTTCTTGGATACAGCTTGAATGAAGGTATTTAACTCTTTGTCTAACTTGTCTGAGCTTTTTGAAGTTCATTTTGATTGTACAGATGGACTCAGTTGAGTAGTTTTGGCTTCTATAATGAGAGTACTTTCAAGCTGACAGTAGGAATCCCACAGCAGTATTTTATTCTTAGCGCCCACTATAAAATTTTGGTAGTATTCCACATATGAATCAAAAACCAGGGTAGCAGGTTTCAGAATAATAGGAAAACTCAGAATACCAGTTAAGTCAGAGTTGAGTCTTTAAAATTTTCTTTTTGTATCCTTTATTTTGTTTATCTCCGGAATAAGATAGCCTTCCTCCGCTGCATACCCCCAAAAGCATGGTTCAGAATGGTTACAAAATCATACGGGACTACCATATTGTGAGGCCACTGTGTGAATATCCCACCGAAGGACCCTGCTGTCTGCCTTTGAAATACCATCTGATCTTCAAATAGATTGAAGCCTATCTAGTCAGAAGAGTGGGTCATAATTTCTACATTTCTGGTTTATGGTGCCTAGGGAAATGAGAAGACCACTTAACTTCAGTTGAGGTGAAGACCACCTTACCTTGCAGAAGAAAGATCTTTAGAAAAAAATACCTTGGGCAAGCCTTTTTACTTGTGTGTGGAGACTGGCTGCTTTCTGGCCTGGAGCATGCGTGCACACTCATCTGCAGTTCATTTGGGTCACAGAACTGGATAACTGGTTTTTCTGGTCTTCACTGCATTTATTTTAGGTAACCAGTGCTACTTAATTGATTTTGTTTAAAAATTGTGTGCAGCGTAAAGCAGTTAGAAGTCAGGGGTTTGAATTTCAACTGAACCTTAATTTTCTTATCTGCAAAATGGAATAAATAAAAACCCACAAAGTCTCATTTGTATGGATGTGTAATAATATACAAAGATGCTTTGTAAACCTTACAGAATCTTGCTCCACAAAGTCTGTGGGGCAATAGCACTATCACGACCTAGGAGCATATTAGGGCAGAATCTCAGACTACCCCAAACCTGTCGAATCAAAACCTGTGTATTGATTGACAAGATCCTCAGGTGATTTGCATGCACACTAAAGTTTGACAAATGCATAATTTTCTTGGAAGATTAAATTATCAGGAGGCCACGGATCAAATTCAGAAAGGGAGATACAGAATCCGAAGCAGGCTTCAGGCTCTGAGCTATCAGCACAGAGCCCGACGGGGGGGCTCGAACGCATGGAACCATGAGATCATGACCTGAGCTGAAGTTGGACGCTTAACCCACTGAGCCACCCTGACGCCCGTGGTGGAGCCCCTTTAGAGTTGAACTTTTCTTAAACAAGAAATCTGCATGCTCTGCTATCTATCAGTGTCAAGCTTTTAAATACTGACTGGATAAAAAGTTAAAAAAACAATCAACTTACAGAAAATGGTTTTGTTGTGTTTGCATCTGTGTAATAACAACAAACACCATTCTGCACGGTCAGGATATATGTCCCCGACCCCCAGATCTGGTGGTTACCACACAGAGGAGAACACGCTTCTTAACTTCTTGCACACCAGGAATTAGGTGATCGCATGCGCGGTGCCTGGTATATTCTGTGTTCCACAGTTTCTAAGGGGCACACCTCCCCACCTTGTTCATTCTGAAATTGGGGTGCAGCCTGCAAATGGTAGTATGTCACAGCTTGATTGCCAGTATTTCCTTGTTAGCACATAAAATGATGGTATGTTTTATAAATTGATTTGACGAAATGTAGTAGTTGGTCGTGGCTCAACTCTGCATACATATCTCAAGAAACTCAGTGGTACAAAGGGTCTAATGATTAGAGCCATAAGTTTTTTCCCCAGGGGAAGAGGGGACATAAGATATCTAGGATTTTTGAAGCTTTGGGAGAGGGGGCTGGATGTGTGTGAAAAAGTGGGAAAAGTGGCAGTGGGAAAAAGATGTGAAAGTGGAATAAAGTATTTTGAAGAATTTTTTTTAAAGAGTTTTATGAATTGCCTTATTTAATCCTTGAGACAACCATTTGAGGGAGACAGTGTTGTCCCTGTGAGTTTATAGATGCAAAAAAATGAGGCTTAGAAGGAAAGTGGTAGGGCCTGGAGTCAAACTTTGTTCTAATTTCGGATATGCAGAATGCTCTTTTTTGGAAAGAAGGGTGGAAAGTTTCTAATCTCATTGAGTGTGACTTGCCTCATGGAGCATTGCGGTAAGATCAGTGCAGTAAGAGAAGAAATTAAATTCTCATTTCTCTGACTCATTCAGAATTAGTAGGTATTCTCTTGAAATATTCCTCCTGTTACGTGAGGCTTTTGATGAAGCTGAGCCGTAAATGGATGGACTCTCATCTGTACAAGATCAAGTTCTTCCCTCTGTCTGCCCTTCTCTCAGTTCCTTATCTAGCAGTGGGACAGAGTCTTCCACCTCTGTGTAGACCGGGATCTCTCAGAGCCCTTTTTTGCCCCACTCTTGAGATTTTGATTGGGCTTGGCCACGTGCATTTTGAGCACTCATTGAATCCTGTATTTGAGTACTACAGCTTTGAGTTAACATTCATTTAAAGGAAGCCCACAATAAAAGGATGCCATTAATCCTTCTTTGTTTTTTCGATTATTTAGATAATATCAGTACTATTATGTATTAGGTAATGTGTGACAGAAAAGCCAAACAAAAACCCTGCCTTCTATGATATTTATGTTGGACTTAATTACAGTGGTTCTCATTTGTGAGTGCTTATTAGAGTTGTTGGAGGAGAGGCTTTTTATATCACTTGTGGGAGCTTCTGCAGACCAATTAAATCTGAATCTCTGGGTGAGAGCCCAGACACTTGTAAATTTTTAAAAGATTGCAATGTTCAACGCTAACCATACAGCCACTGTGCTGTGAAAATGAGTGGCCCTTGGAGGACTAGATTGGCTATATACTTATATTAGAGTTACACCGTTTAACTGGGGGCATTTAAGAGTTTTACTCTTGGTATCATGGATAATGTTACTTAAGAAATACCATCCCAGTGAATAGCTTTTACTGATTATCATATTACTTTAATGTAAAATGATTTATACTTCACAAACCTTTTGCATATGCATCATTTCATAACTACTTTGTTATAATAAAATTATCCCTGTTCTGTAGATGAGAAAACGAAGACTCGGGTTTCATGACCTGTCCAAAGTCCTGTGACCAGTTAAGTGTTAGCAGTTGAGATAGAATGTAGGTTTTGTGCAATCTGGATTAGTTCCTTCCTTCCTTCCTTCCTCCCTTCCTCCCTCCCTCCCTCCCTCCCTCCCTCCTTTCCTCCCTNATCTTAAGCAGGTTCCATGCTTAGTACAGACCCCAGTGTGGGGCTTGATCCCATGACCCTGGACCATGACCTGAGCCAAAATCAAGAGTTGGGACACTCAACCCACTGAGCCACCCTGGTGCCCCAGGATTATGTCTTTCTTAAAGACCACATAGCTTTCTTAAAGACCACGTAGCTTTCTTAAAGACCACATAGCTATGAATATACCCTTATCTTAAATGTTAGTTTTTAAATAATCTCATAAAATGTACCATCCCATTTCTACCCTGTTCTTGTATTTCTAGAGTGTTTACATTCTTGAGGCCATTTTTATGATCCTGAACCCTGTATTCTCTTTTAATAGCAGACTTTTGACAAAAAGTCTTCCCACTTGTGCTCTTGGTATCATTTAGAAATCAGATTTGCCAACCTGCCAACCATTTTTATTTAGGGCTGTGAATGATTTACTGAACTTTTTCTCTTGAGTAAACTTTTTTTTTTAAGTTCATTTATTTTTTTTGAGAGAGAGCATGAGCCCGGGAGGGGTGGGTGGGGGGAGAGAGAGAGAAAGAGAGAGAATGAATCCTAAGCATCCCCTTGGTTGTCAGTGTGGAGACTGATGCAGGGCTTGAGGCCAAGATCATGACCTGAGCAGGAGTTGGATGCTTAACTGACTGAGCCGCCCAGGTGGCCTTTTTTTTCCTGAAATATGACCTATGTGCTGAAAAGTATGTAATTCATATATGTTCATCTTTATGTGTTTCTACAAAATGATACCCCCAGTGACCATCCGCATCAAGAAATAGAAGCCTCTCTTGGGCCCCCCACCTTCAAATAGAAGGAATAGACTGTACAGTATTGGTGAGAAGTGGCCTATCCTAGGGATTCCTTTGAAAATCTAACCCTTGGCCATATAGTTGAGAAAGTTAAGTATCAGTGACTGTTTTTAGGCTGTAGCAGTGGCTTCGAGACAGGCCAGACAGCTTCTCAGCAAGCCCTTCTAAAGTGTCACTGAGGAAAGAAAATGCAGAATGTTGATTTGGCGAGAGTGAATCTCCCTTCACCAGGTTTCTTGCTTGTTTATCCCATTTTCTTCCTATTTTTGCCACCAGACCTTTTGAACTGTTTGTGAGAAATTGGAGCCGAACTGTTCCTTCTGAGCCTGTAACTTGATTTGTAGATTTAGGGAAGATGACTTAGCTGTGTCAGTGGGATGGTCCTTCTCATACTCTTGTTACTGCACGTTAATGGTGTCTAATACAGGGGAGCTGTTTGTTATCTAGACCCTGTTACTGCCTCCTGGACTCTTATGATAAAGACATTGGGAAGGTCCTTCTTAATGTTAGTAGTTCAGTTTCGCAGGACTTTTTTGGTCATTTTAGTTTTCTTTGTCATATTTTTTTAAACTTCTGCCAGATAATGTATTTGGTACTGGGGACAGGAAGATGAATACGTGGTTTCTGTGAGTTTTACCTTTGCAGTAGGAGGGAAGTATTGTTTCTGGACGTTTTGGAAGATCTTTCTGTCTTTAGAAGCCTATCATATTCCCATCTTTGCTCTGGGGATCTCCCTGTGGTACTTAACTGGCTGTTGTTCACTCCTTTTGAACCTGTAACAGTCTTACACTTGGAAGATTCTCCTGTGAAAGTCCCGTCTTGTGGCTGCCTAAAACTGTAGTTTAGCATCTTGATGCCCATGAGGTGAAGTTGTATATCCTTTCTATGTTCCTTCTTATGTTCCTTGGTTCATATTAGCCATGAAATACTTTTTCTGTGTCTTGAACCGAGAAGGATTTTGAAAGTAAAATGGGCTCTGAACTGGCGGGTGAAAGCTTTCAGAATGTCAGGATTCATGAGTTACCCTCTCTGGGGCAGAGATCTCCAGGAACTCACCTGAGAGCATCTGTGTATTTGGCATTCGTGGGTCGGCCTGTTCACAGCGGAGTGTCTGCTGCTCCAGCCTCCATTATTGGACCCGCCCCCCTGCCAAATGTGGTTGTGGTGACTGGAAATGCTGTAAAGCAGCTCCTCTCTTTCTCATTGGCTCTTGTCTTTTGCCAGGAGCTTTAATTTGGTCCAGGTGTATTTGTTTCTTCCTTTGACTAGAAGTCAGTGGTGAGGACAACAATCAAGGTTCCCTCTCTCCAGTTTTATAAAAGTAAAGGTTACTTACCATTTGGTAAGATTCTGCGAAGCTCTGAATCACGTCAGTCACTCTACCAAATCTTCATTTCCTTTTGGAAGTCACTTACTTTATGTGTCCAGGTCTTAATTTAGGATCGTTGGTGAGAGGGGACAGACTTCATTTCCTAGAAGACAAGGCATCACAGTGTGCTTGGCGCCAAGACAGTTCTTTTAGGTCCAGCCTTCCAGTCTTTGTAGCTTGAAACACTTCAGAGGTCAAGTGTGCTGCATCAACGATCCAACTGAAGGTGCTCCCTCATGGTCTCATAATCTGCTAAGGGATAGGTAGAGAGTGAGACAGCAGATAAGCACTTCTCAGAGTACTTTTGGTGAAAGAATTCACAGTTAGATGTAACATATTTTGAAGGATTGAAGAAAAATTAAAGTGGAGGATGATTGTTGAATTATCCATTCATGCAGTAAGCCCCAAGAAGTATTGTGGAGCAGAGGGGGTGGTGGTGCCCATTGATTCGCAGGGCCCCCGTCCCAAGTGAAAGGGTAGGGTGATTGAATTGGACTGATGTCAGACCACACTTAGCACAGTATTCAGAAGCAAGGGAGTTTACACAGGCAATGGCACAGTAGGAAATTCTTTTTGTAGGCTTAAAGCCTTCTAACTAGACTGTTAGCTGCCACACCTGGGGCTTATTAGGAGTCATCCTGTTACATGGAGTTGGAATTAGAAGTCGGGAGTGGGACCAAGAGATATAAGATTGTGGCTGGGCTTTGGGTAGAAAAGAAAAAATGGGACGGTCGGGCATTGGGCGTGGTAGGACCGTCCTAAACTCTGTAACATAACTGTATGTCTGTCTCCCCCATTTGGCAAGACTTTCTGCAGTGTTCCTGCCTCTGTGTTGTCTGTTAATTAGATTGTAATGTCTTGAAAGGGCATGGACACTATCCTGTTCTAATTAGCCTCTAGTGTAGTCTGGTGTCCACAGTGGTTGCCCGCTGTTATTAGTTGATGATGATTAGTGAAGCTGAAGCTATTTTTTAAACAGGGCCCAAGGGATGCAGACAGTGATGAAAACGACAAAGGTGAAAAGAAGAACAAGGGTACGTTTGATGGAGATAAGCTAGGAGATTTGAAGGAGGAGGGTGATGTGATGGACAAGACCAATGGTTTACCAGTGCAGAATGGGATTGACGCAGACGTCAAAGATTTTAGGTTTGTATGTTTTACACTTCTGGTTTTTGAATGGGGGCTGTGGGCTTTTGTTTTGATTTAGCTTTATTTTGATTTTAGTTTTCCTTTTCCTTCCTTAACTGTCCTTTTTGAGAATTGGGTCTAGTGTAGGCCATACCACAAAGATTCTAAATTTACTGGTAAAGTGGAACTTTTCAGAGCTGTCAATGCCTGGTGCTTTGCCAAAACAATAGATTTTTTTTGTATTTGCATAGGGCTCTCTTATTTGCAGAATGATTCTATACATATCCTTGCAGTGATTCACAAATAACAAAACCACCTGGGGTGGGTTCCTTGGGCCTTTCCCTAAGTTTCTCCAAATCACTAGCTTGGGAGTAACCATGGCCACTAATGGAAGTGTGTCCTAGCTCTCTGGCATGTTAGTGTGGAGAGAAACAGTTGAGAACTTAGGCATTATGTCATTTGAGACTCATAAGCTCCCTTTGAGGTAGTGGGTCAGTATCATTTCCCTCATTTTGAAGACCCAGAGATGTAGCTTATATGACTTATTCTTAATTGTATCCCTTCCATGGATGCCTCTCATTCCATCTCTGGTCATGATTGATTTGCAGGTTTTGCCCTGTAATTTAATATACACACTATTCAAATCATATTATATATTTGTCTTCTGCATTTGGCAATGTTCTTCATTTATATAGGTGACTGTTACTGGTGGTATATAATTTTCAAAAGCCTTTGTGATTGAGGTACAGGTAGAGAATTTAATTTTGAATAATTTTAATGTGACTCTAAAGCTAATGTATGTGTGTCTAAATACACACATATCTATCTCTGATCCTAATTTCTACCAAAGCCAGAGTTAAAATTCACTTTGGATCATCATTTGCAGAACACTCTTCAGTTGTTTAGCATTCCTAATCTAATTTTTTAATCTTGTGAGTGTAAAGCATTGTAGTCTTTGGAGGAAATTTGAGGCACAGAGTAATAACCACTTACCTAAGGTCTTTCAGGTGAAGTGGATAGCTTTTCTATCCTGCTTCTCAGGCAGCCTGTAGCAGGGCTTGGTAGTATTTGACTTCGGGCTGGGTGGTGGTAGGGCATGTGTGTGAAAGGGAATCCGCGGTAGCTTTAATTTGTACCAGCTGTAGGGTTTCTTTTAGGGATGAAGGGCACAGAATGTACTCACTGGCTACATTCTCCTTACTAGAGTGTAATATTGTTTTATATTAGTCTGATATGGAATTACACAGTCCTCAATCCTTTTACATAGGGTGATCATGTATCCTGGGCCACCCAACATAGTACTCGTTTATACCCTGTACCATGTCCCAGGATATTTATTAATAGTGCCTTTTTCTTGGGGGGGGGGCTCTTAGGAGTATCCTGGTTTGGATGATAAATTGTACCCTCATATTACTTATAATTCTTAGAGTTGTCTCCTCAGCAGGGGCATATCGTAGATAATGAATTTATTTTGTACTGTTTTGTAATGGTTTGCTGCTTCTGGCTGCTTAGAGGGAAAATGGGAGACAGTTTTAGCACTGACGAGTAGTACCCAGGTAATGCTGAAAATTTTTTTCACCTATAAAAAATTTTTTAAAAAATAGAATCATTCTCATCTATGGAATTTCCCCCTAGAAGCTACTTTTTCCATTGAGTAGGTGTTGTTTGGGGGGGGGGGGCATAGTTTACTACCTGCATTTTGGATCTTGTTTTCATGGATGCCACAGGTAGCACCTTTTCCAGTTCATTCATTGTTCCTCAAATCTGGGACCTTTGGTTAAAGGGATTGTCAATTAATAGCAGTTAATGTGGATTTATGGGGTGGGTTGTGGTGGGAAGACAAGGAATAGAAGAGTTGTTTTATAGGATATAACATGTAAATACCGTAAAGTGTCTCTGGTTGTTTTGTAGAAATAGTGCTAAGTATTATTGATTATAAACTGCTCAAGGACGTTGTCCTTTAAACTTGGGTTGCTGTAGTCCCTCCCCGCTCAAAATAAGGTTTAATGCCCTTTACTTTCTCTGTTTAGCCGTACCCCTGGTAATTGCCAGAACTCTGCTAATGAAGTGGATCTTCTGGGTCCAAACCAGAATGGTTCTGAGGGCTTAGCCCAGCTGACCAGCACCAATGGTGCCAAGCCCGTGGAGGATTTCTCCAACATGGAGTCCCAGAGTGTCCCTTTGGACCCCATGGAACATGTGGGCATGGAGCCTCTTCAATTTGATTATTCAGGCACGCAGGTACCTGTGGACTCAGCAGCAGCAACTGTGGGACTTTTTGACTACAATTCTCAACAACAGGTACTGTGTGTGTCTCTCTGTCACTCTCTCTACTCTTCTCTAGCCAGCACATTATTCAAGTGACTAAGAGTGGGGGGGATGGGAGGAGGGTGGCATTATTTCAGGCTACCAATAGGCAGCCCTTCTTAACCTGACAGCAAAGTGGACGTACAAAAGCCTCTGTACCTTCCCCTCAAGAAGTGGATTCCAAGCTGAGATTATTGGCAAGAGATCACTCTGCTCTCCACGTACTTCCTTTGGCTCCTCTGTCACCCCAAAGCCTGGGGAGTGGGTGAGGTAGTGTTACCTCTTGTAACACAATCCTCTTGGATGCTAAATTAATCTCTCTGAAGATTAATATAATTATGAAGCCATTGGTTTGTTTTGTTTTTAAAATAGTAAACTGTTGTCTACTGCTGGCAGGGCTCCAGGGCCAGGTCATCTTATTAGTCATGTGTTTTAATTAAGTGAGCAGCTATAGATAACAGACATACCTGCTACCTTTCAAAAGAGTTTAAAATAGGATTGGGGAAAAACACAAATCACTCAATGTAAAATCTACAGTGAAATTACTTGGCTCTTTCTTTTCTTCATAATTCCTTAGAAAATATGTGTGGGCCTTCTGGTTTTGAACGCGCGGTATGAGTAACTCTGGGGTTTACTGACCCTTCTGTTTAATTAGAAAACAAAAAGCAACTAACTATTTAAATTATAAAAGGTGGGGGGGGAGGTAGCTTCCCTTCCCCATCTTGTCAGGTGCCATAAGTTCCCTCTTGTGGCTGGAAGCACTTTGATGGGCCATTAATTTCTGATACTCATTGATTTTGGACTGGAGCATAAATATAAACCTCTAGGCCTGAAAGGGTAAGTTCACATTTTGAAGTTTAGAAATGCTACATCTCTAGGGGAAATGGGCTTATGTATGGGCTTTGGAGATCAGTGTATTGTACTGTCCTTTTGTTATTGCCCTAAATAGTTGATTTTAAGTGAACTTTGATTGAGAGACAACTGGATAGTAAAGTTAACCCTATAAAGTTTACAAAAGGAAATCCCTTTGAGGGATGATGTGATATGTGTGCTCATATCACATGGATCTGTTAGGTTTAATTAACATACTCTTTTTCCAGAGAGCGTTAGCTGTGAAGTGTCCACTACTCTCCCTGAGGTTCCCAATAAATATGCCACCTTTTCATAGGAATGACTTTTTGTGCTTTTTCTCTTCTTCCACTCTTTGCCCCCTTTCATAGTGGATCCTCAAAATAGCAGTTTGGGGTGAAGCCAGAAATGACTTCAGGTGCTGAAGATAGATTAGACTTAAAAGTTGTGCCACACGGACAAATGTACGGGGACACTGCTACCGCGTAGACCTCAGCCTGCTCAGCTTAGTATGGGTATGGTCATTCTCTGTCTAGACTGAGGTTTGTGAGTGTAATTAGGTGTTAAGAAGATAGGATCTCTTTTCTGCTGGAAATTGGTGTTTGATCTCATATTTTATCCCTCCAATATTTCTTACTCTTGCTTTCCATTCCATTCCTGTTTTTCTTTCTACTAATTTATTTTTATTTATTAAAAAAATTTTTTTTAATGTTTGTTTATTTTTGACAGAGGGCAAGTGGGGGAGGGGCACAGAATCTGAAGAAGGCTCTGAGCTATCATTAGATACCTCTCATTAGAATTCTTTAACTTGTCATGTCAGGTTTTCTCTGAATCTTCCTTTTACTCTGTCTTCTTGGTCAGAACTTCCCCAGCCGCCATTACAACTCTGTCTATTTTTGGTACTTAGCTTACCATTCCCCATCGAATCCAGTCTGACCCTTTGCTCATAATTTAAGAAGTGTTTGTCTTTAACCTTTTGTGAAGGAAAACCTGATGCACTTTCATTTGTTTTTTACTTCATAATCCGAGTTGGGATTCTCTTTTGATGTATTGATCTCTGATTTCTGGATAATTATTAGAACTTGAACAAATAATGTCCTTTTGCAAACTTATAAGTAGTTAACACGATTACATCAAAGACAACACCCACTCAGATTTATGAAACCTGGGATGCCTTTCCATTTCCCATTTCACTAATTTTGAAAGTGAACATTATTGTGTTGAAAACGAAACTGTTGTTGGCTTTTGACTTCCCGTGCATGTCATGGCTGCGGCAGCATACAGGCATCGCTGCATAGGTAGGCCACCATCATGGGGTGTGGGCATGGCTGTTTCTACCCCATGGGCCCATGATTCTTACTTTCCTGCTTAGGTTGTTTTATACAGTCTTGTAGTGGGCACCCTGATAGCATGCCCTGGAACTCTCGGGCCAAGGCTCCTAACTATTGTCAAGACCGTTATCCTGCATAGAGACAGGAGTAGGTGTTAAGAAGATAGGATCTCTTTTCTGCTGGAAATTGGTGTTTGATCTCATATTTTATCCTTTCAATATTTCTTACTCTTGCTTTCCATTCCATTCCATTCCTGTTTTTCTTTCTACCAATTTATTTTTATTTATTAAAAAAATTTTTTTTATGTTTGTTTATTTTTGATAGAGGGCAAGTGGGGGAGGGGCACAGAATCTGAACAAGGCTCTGAGCTATCAGTGCCAAGCCTGCCACAAGGCTTGAACCTACAAACTGAACCAAAGTTGGAGGCTCAACTGACTGAGCCACCCAGACATCCCTCTACTAATTTAAATTGTTGTCATTTTTGAAGGTCCAATGCTGTTAACTTTCTTGGCCTCCAGATCAATAAGCTGTATTATCTGTCTCCTTTGAGCTCTGTAGTGCTTTGTGCTTCTCCTAAGAAAAGGAGTCACCATGTTCTGCCTTGTGCTATGATTTCTTGCTAGGTTGTAAGCTCCTTAATGGTAAGCCCTGGCTCTTGTTCTTCAGTGTCTTCTGCTTTGCTTTAGCAGACCAGATTTTCAGGAAACTTTTCTCATATCCCTATTACAGTGTCTTAGAATATCCCCCATATTGAATATACTTCCCCAAACTTAAATTTGGAACTAGCCTTCTAAGAGCTCTGGAGGCCACTCTTTGAGGCCTTGCTTGTATTCTTATGAGTCCTTTAGTTCTAGCCCACTAAGCTTGTGCCTCATGTACGTAACTAGACCTGTATCATATCCAGGAAATTACCTCCTTTTTAGGATCACAGCCCCCTGTTGCCATCTGATTAGAAAATGTACGTAATTCTTTTGAAATCTAGTTTTGTAGATCACAGATTTGTGGATTGTGGATTATAACTTTCTTTCCTGATTTTTTTGTTCTTACTTGTAGTGGTGCATATCTTTCATGAATGAGATGGGCTCCCCCAAGCCATAGCTCTCCATTTAGTTGTTGTGACTCATTTGGTCATTTAAATAGTGCAGGGGTGTACTTGATGACAAGTCTAGGACATGCCCATGTCCTAGAAGCATAGACAAAGGAGAGCATACTCTATTCTGAGGAAGGAAGGATTTATGGAAGAGATGGATCTTGAGCTGTACCTCGCAAGACTCGTTTATGTCAGGAAAAGAATGAAAATTCCATGGGAGGAAATAGTAAAACATAAAGGCTAAATACTAGAAATTAACAGGTACATGGTTAGTAGATAATGTAGTGGAGTCATCCTAGGTGGTGGTCAGGGTTGAAAAAAAGTGACTTGTGAGGTTGCATAGATAGTATTGTGTGTCTTACCAGCTTTGCTGTTATGCCTATTGATAGTGACAAGACATTTCTCAGAAGGAATGACCTAATTATCATGACTTAGTTTTTTGTGTGAGTGCTAGTTCGGTAGCAGTTTTAGACTTCCTGTTACCCATATTAATCTGTTTATTATTGACGATTGTGTCCTTCTAGGAAGCTAGGTTCTGCTTGTAGTGAATAGAGCTAGTGCTCATAGTAAGGCCACAATACATGGAACAGTGTGGGACAGTTGAGGCACAATACATGCTAGATTGGTTGTTCAGGAATGCTGTCAGACCAGGGGAGGGCTCGATGGAGATCAAGGCTGTATAGACCTAACTTGAAAGGTGCTGTGTATTATAGCTATAATTAAGAGAGCAGAGGTATGGAGATGGAGAGGAGTGTGGTGTGGTCCTAGGCTGACAGCAGTAGAAGGTATACGCAGAGGGAAAAGCAGATAGGTAGTTCATTTGGTTATTGAATCCAGGTCATAGAGGCCTTGAGGGCCGGGCCTGAGTCCCAGACGATATTGATGATTGTGAAGATTGAACCCGAGATCTGGTATAGTGCATGTTTTTAACACATTCTGCTCTTTTATGTTGACTTTCTTAAATGGGGATCAGAGGCTGTCTTTAGTTTTGAGTTACTTTACTTGTGATTTTATGAGGCGATCTGGTTTGGAAATTGACAAAATAAATAATTCCTTCTTGTGTCCTATTTTCTTTTATTCAGGACTTTGATTTTGTGTATAAATTGGTTTCCTAAAATTGTTAGTATCAGCTTATATTGAGATACATAGTATAGGACAGCCGGAAAATATAGGAAAGGTAATTTTCATTTAGTTCATTACAGACTTAATGGTACTTAAGGATATTTTGGGTTTTGGATAATTACTTGTCTCATCACTGTAAATCCTAAACTTAACCTAAGATTTATATAGATCAAGTATTCCTTTTTTTGGTGCCATGAACCCCTTAGCAGTTAGATGAGATCTGTGAGCTGAATTGTGTGTGATATGTGGTATAAATAGGTTTACACAGGAACCAGTGATATAGAAGTAGTTCTAGAAATATTTAACAAATTCAGGATGTGTTTGCTTTATCATCGATGCATGCGTGCAGCAGAAGTGCGTACTAGCTATCATGATGAGCGTGAATGAAGCTTCGAGACCTCTAATAGTCGTAAAGGAACGTGAAATGTATGTGACTTCCTTTGGTGATGAAGTCACACGAGTGTGTTGCTAATGTTTATGTGGTTTGTTGCCCGCAATCATAATTGAAGGACATGCTAAATGTCATGAAACTAAGGATAATTTTTCTTGTCCCAAGTACAAAGATCTGGAGTTTAAGTATCTCTAATTTAGGGTGGTTTGAAATATTCATTGATATCTCTGGAGTATTCTCCCTCTTTTCTCTCACTTTTCCCTCATTGTCTTCTCCTTAATCCTCTGTGAACAGTGAACATTGTAACTAGTGAACAGTTAAGTGTAATGTGTTGGTACCATTTGTGTTATCCTTGAGCAAACTTGTTTGTTTTAATGAAGAGCCATGCAGTGATTTATATTTCCCTAAGTATATTGGAGAAGGTTGCTGCTAGATTTCATTATGTTATAATGCTAGGTAGCAGCAGCCAGAGCCAGGATCACATCATTATAGTTCAATCAGATTGATTGTTGATGTTCTTTATTTAGAATTCACTTAATCTAAAAATAGCCTAATGCCATATGTTTTAAAAAATTGCATACTGATGTACTAAACCTCTTAACCTGCTAAGCATGAATTTTACTTTTTAAAGTTTAAATTTTTCTTCAAATGTCCATTTAAATTTCTAGTGAATTAACATACAGTGGAATATTGGTTTCAAGAGTAAAATTTAGCGATTCATCACTTCCTTAGAACACCCAGTGCTCAATAGGTCACCCTCCTTAATACCCATCACCTATTTAGCCCACCCCCCGCCCACCTTCCTCCAGCAACCTCCAGTTTGTTTTCTATCATAAAGAGTCTCTTATGGTTTGCTTCCTGTGAGCATGAATTTGAGCAAAGAAAGAATACTCGGAAAATCATAATTGAAGTACAGATTTGTCCCTTCATAGCCCTAGGCACAAGGGGGAGGAAGCTGGCATGCATTGCTTTTAAAAGTGTGATAGGGATTAGACGTCATCTTCTGAAGCAAAGTTTGTACCTAGTTTTTTTTTTTTTTTTATTTTTTTTTTTTTAATTTTTATTTTTG
>NW_027529999.1:1279917-1315518 GCF_008692635.1 Crocuta crocuta
CACAGACTGAAACAGGCTCCAGGCTCTGAGCTGGCAATCAGCACAGAGCCCGATGCGGGGCTCGAACCCATGAACTGCGAGATCATGACCTAAGCGAAAGTCGGACGCTTAACCGACTAAGCCACCCAGGCACCCCGTACCTAGTTTTAATACAGGCCCTTAATATTCTCGGCTTTCCTTTCCGTTCACAAGTGAGGAGGACGTTTTCATTGTTCTGTGCAGTCCCTGGGAAATACTGCCTTTCACTGGCAGGCTGGCCACCTGAAGCTTGCCTTTATTGTTCTTTGCTGAATTTTATATGATTTTTCTCAAAAGATACTTACTGACTTGGTGTGGAAGGACATGTTTTGTTTTTCCCACCTTGTTTAGAGATTATTTTGGAATCAGATTCTTCATCCGCTAAGGAAATGTGAAGAAGCTTTCCTTCTTAAAAAATTCAGCAGCATATGTAGTTGTTGAACCAGAAGTCATTGTCCATCATCATTGTAGTTGTTCAGATAACCTGGTTGAAAACAGGCTTTGATCTGGAAGCCTCACACGGTAGCAGACTTTCACATACTTAATGTACTAAAGCCTGGCTCTCATGATAAACCTTGTTTCTTAAAAGAGAAATAGTCCCACTGTTGATGTAGTACCTTCAGTGTTTGGAATCGCCTTTCTCTGTGAATGCTTACAACAGCCCCATGGGGTGGAGCAGGTATTAGGTTTTTACAGATAAGAAAATTAAGACCTCATGAAGTTGAGAGAGTTACTGAAGGTCATAATACTGCTAGCTATACGAACACCTATGTCCGCGTGTCTCGCTCTGGGCTCTGTCATTTGGACCTAGTACTGCAAACACAAAGCCTTTTGATCGTGGGCTTGTCTCCCCTTCCCATTCTGCTGCATTCGTGGTTTTCTCCGCATAGAATGTATGCTAACAAGTTTTCTTCAGCAACAAGACAGAAAGGTTTTTCTTCCTTCCCTGTTATCTCTGTGACCTGTTGACAGCACTTGGTGCTGATGAACTCATTGGAATTTGACTTTAACATTCACTCTGAAGAGTCTTGACCTCTGCTTTCCTCATCCTGGGGCTACCTTGTTGTGGGGAGCGGCTGACTCACAGAGGGCCGTGTCTGTAGGTACAGGGGTGTTCGTGCCATTCATCAGAGAGAACACCTAAGGGACTGTTCCAAGTGCTTTACATGTATTAGTTTTAATACTTGCAGCAGCCTTATGATTTAGACATGTCTTTATTGTCCCTGTTCGAGAGAAGAGTCACAGAGAGGTTCTCTTGCCCTGTGTCACATAGTCTGTGTTGGAGCTGAGATATAAATCTAGGCTTTCTGGCCCCAGAGTCTCTTATCTTATCCCCTGTCCACTGTGGATATAGCCTTAAACTGGTCAAAACCAGGGCTGGTGGGACATTTTATTTGGGGGGGAAGGGTTAGGGCTGGGGGGTGGGTAATCTTTCACACACACCAACTCCATATTTAGGCATGACTCGTCTACATTCTGCAAACCTCATAACAATGTTTTTATGCCAACAAGTATTATTGATAACATAATAACAGTATTAGCTATCTTTGATCTTTGAACACTATGCTGGGTGTTTTTGAATGCCCCTTTCTGGACTGAAAAGCCTGCATGTACCTTTCGAAAGATCATGTAGTGACAGATGACAGAGAAGGGAGTCAAATCAGCTTGCTTGTGTGGTTTCCAAATATGCCTCAATGTTTCTTACTAGGAACCTTGATAAGGTTGATATTTTCCCTTGCATTTAGTCTCTTGAACAACTTAAGAATTCTACCCAAGTAAGTAGTAATCAGTAGTGGCACATTTATCATCATACCAACCTTAAAACAAGCATTCTCTCCAAATCTCACAGTATTGTGTTTCTCAGTTACCATTGGCTTCCTTTCTGAAAACGATGAAAATGTTAACAGAGCTCAGTGGTTTGCCCAGCAGATGGCATTTGTATGAGTTTTTCAGGATCCTTTGGAATCCATTACTTGCCAATTACCCAATTTTGTTTTGAATACCCTGTATTTCCAGTTAATATTGGACCATTTACATAAAGAGAATGTGCCAGAATTGCTGTAATCTATGCTATAATCAAATCTGCTTGCTGTAGACAATAATTTACTTCTGTTAATTGTTTACTGCAAAATGCACTCAAGGAAACAATTCCTTCTCTATTCACCATAATCCCCAAGATATCAGTCCGCTCTCAAACACAGGGTGTGTGGGAGCTCTTGTAGGGTCTGGATGTTTTTAGTTACAAGTGGTAGTTTCTACTTCTCAAAGTTTGGTTCCATGGTGGTGAGCACCACCAGAACGGTTGGTATTTACACACGCTGGGTATATATGGATACAGTATGTGAGCATTTAATGAGGTACATGTCATGTTAAAAACATGAAGTGAGAAGTCAGATGGAATGGCAGTGAGTACTGTTTTTGGTTGAGAAGAGAACTTCAAGAGTTCTTTTCTGAGCACACTGTCTTTAGCTTCCTAGCTCCATGTTATGGTGCCTCGCTAATAACAGGTACTCAAAAGATGTTTGTGGAATGAATGATTTTGTTTGCAGCAGGGCAGAGAAGTGCAGAGGGAAGAGACTAGTGTGAGCAGTGTCCTGAGATGTTAAATATTTCAAAAGGTTTGAGGCTTGGAAAATTCCAGAGACCCATTGAAGACACAGTAGATATTTAGTGAAAGTATGAGGTATTTTTACAGCCTTGGAAAAAATTTAAAAACAACTTTGCACCATTTTGCTGTTACGTTTTCTCCTTCCTGGCTTCCCTCCCCTCTGAGGGGAACTGCCTCCTGTTGGTAGGAACACTGTGGGGCACTGTCCTTGGGTAGAGTGCCATGTGAAAGCAACCTGGCAGAAATCACCGGATCACAGTTACAGATAGTACTGATTGGCTCCCGTCCTGGAGGGAATAATTGTTTCGATAGGTTGGTCTATAAATTCCAGTATTTCTTTTGAAGACTTGTTATTTAATCAATGCCTGTTAAAGTAGTGCTTGTGTTTTTATCAGCAGCATAATGAAGGTTCTTTTTTCTTTAACCTTGAAAATAAAACTAAAGTATTCTTGAGATCTGTACATAGTTATTTTTGATTTACTTTCATACCATAAAGACAAAGGCTAGTTTTACCCTGGTCGTTAGAAAGATGAATATTTACAAAGAGAGGTAACAGGTAAAATTGGTCAGTATGTTCAAAATATCACTTTTTTTTTTAAGTTTATTTATTTATTTTGAGAGAGACTAAGCACAAGCCGAAGTCAGACATTTAACTGATTGAGCCACCCAGAGGGCCTCTTTTGTTTTCTTTTTATTTTAAATGGTCTCCTCACAGAAGTCTCTCTCCCACCTAAGTCCAGTGCTGGCGATACTTAAGCTGAGTTGGTGGGATGACGTGATCTTTAATGACGGAAACAGTCTCTTTATGAGGAAATCTATTATTCAAGATCCATGGGGTCAGTTATGTATCATCTAGTGATACCACCTGAGTTGTTGAAAACTCCTATAGAAAGAGCAGGAAGGTAGAGTGAAGGTCCTTTCTAGGGAGGAAACTTCAGTAAGCACTCTGTCTGATTTCAGTGAATAAGGAAGTTTTCAGTAGGACTCCTTGGAAGGAGGCACGTTGAGGCAAGCCAGAATCTCTGTCTTTGTACTGGTACTATTCATCCTAAAATGTATGACCGTTTTATTCAGTGCTGTATCCTTGGTTCCTTGTGCAATGCCTAGCACGTATTATTTGTCCTTGATATTTGTAGAATGAATGAGTGGATGATTGGCTTTGCATTAGGATAGAATTTTGGGATATTCTTAGTGTCAGGGTCTTTGCACTCCTTTCCTTCTCTTGGGGATGAAGAAGCGTGCTAGGTCTGGGTGGCTCAGTCGGTTAAGTGTCTGACTTCGGCTCTGGTCATGATCTCGTGGTCTGTGAGTTCGAGCCCCGCGTTGGGCTCTGTGCTGACAGACCAGAGGCCTCAGAGCCTGCTTCAGATTCTGTGTCTCCCTCTCTTGGGCCCTCCCCCAGGCTCGCTTGTGCTCTCTCTCTCTTAAAAATAAATAAACATAAAAAAAAAAATTAAGGAATGTGCTAGATCTGAGCTCATAGTCCAGGTTTTGTTAGTAGCAGCCCTATTTCTGCTGTTTGATTTCCTACACGTAAAGAACAGGAAACTGGAGGGCTCCCAGAAGTTGGCAGCTGTCTAATTTCATCATTATGATAAGCTGCTAGTTGTGAAAGGTATCCAGTAAATATCGTTTTCCCGGGAAGAGGCAGCCAGGGATGAAATGAACACTTTTCATTTTCCTTTCCAAAATGTGAGTAGGTGAGGATTCATTCAAAGTGTGTGTGGGGTTCTCAGAAGAGCTGAGGAGAGGTAACAGCACCAGCGGCAGGGTGGGGTGAGTCATTCTGTAGTAGACTTCCTCTATGAGTACGCCTTGGATCAGGCTGGACCCTGGACCCATTGACAGCTGCTAGGACATTTGTACGTGTGTGTGTGCTTCTGGGGACACCTCACCTGGGAAGTAGACGGCATGTGGGAACTGGGTGCACCAGATTGAGGTGAAGAAAGACTGGGAAAGCAGAACTGTGAAGCCTCGTGATGCCGTCGGAATGGGAACGGAATAGAACATGAGAACGTTTTTGTTTAAAGTAGCATTCCTAAACAAGGGTGTGTAGAAATTTTTGTTCAGAGAAGTTTAAAATCATTCCAGGAGACAGTTTCTCTCACCTCACCGCATCCTTTTCTTTCTTCAGCTGTTCCAAAGACCGAACGCGCTGGCCGTGCAGCAGCTGACGGCCGCCCAGCAGCAGCAGTACGCACTGGCGGCGGCCCACCAGCCTCACATCGGTAGGTCCCGGGGCACGGCCCCCGCGCTGCTGTGCGCCCACTGCCCCAAGGGCCCCGGCAGTGCAGGCCGCTGGTGACCCAGAGCAGACGGAGCCCTCAGTAGACGGCCTCCTCCTCTAGTCCGCTTGTCTTTCAGCCACATTTTTTATTTTGGGCAGCCTTCTAGACTTCAGCCTGTAAGCGGCCTCAGTGAGCAGGTACTGGTCTGCCTCCGCTGTCAGAGGGTTTAAGTACTTAAGTACGGTTGTGACTGGCATCAGCTCTGTTTGGTAAGACTGGGTGAAATCGATGACAGAGTAATAGCTTTGTTCTTGTTAGGGTTGTCTGGACTGGGCCTACATCGACTTCACATCTTCTTACGTCACAGGTGGTACCCGGACGTCCGTTTTCCAGGCAGCATGTACTGACGATCTTAAAAAGTATTCTCATTTAATTACTGGTTTTTAAAGTAGGTTTGCCCTTTTCCTGTAGCGGTGGTTAATGTTCTGATGTACATTTTGTCTTACTGCTCCCCTTCTCCCCCCCACCTTTTCAAGGTCTCTCTGAAACAAAGTGCTGTATATGTAAACAAGTACATGTAGAATTTTTTTTTTAATGTGTCAAAATGACATGGTTGAATAGAAGGACCTCTCCAAGCATGGATTGTGGTGTGCTGTGGAAGAGAAGCTTCCAGCCTAGATGTATTGCAAGGCCAGGTGGGAACGGCCTTGGCCTGGGTCTGGTTTAACTTAACAGTTGTAGATTGTAGATACTAATCATAATAAATACCCATACATTTTCGTTGAGAAAAGCTGTTTGGAATTTTTTTTTTTTGTAATCTTAGAGAGAGAGAGAGCGCGAGTAGGGGAGAAGGGCAAAGGGAGAGAGAGAATCTTAGCTTAAGCAGACACCACACAGAGTGTCGAGCCTGA
The DNA here is from genome assembly GCF_008692635.1 of Crocuta crocuta. Lineage (NCBI taxonomy): Eukaryota > Metazoa > Chordata > Mammalia > Carnivora > Hyaenidae > Crocuta > Crocuta crocuta. Next base: position 1,285,683 of record NW_027529999.1, read on the forward strand.
TGTGGGGCTCGATCCCACGACCCTGGGTGCCAAAATCAAGAGTGGAATGCTCTAGGCATCCCTGAAAAATTGTTTGATTGTTATTTATAAATACTTTTTGTAAGTTTATTTATTTTGATAGAGAGAGAGAGAGAGAAAGAGCATGAGCAGGGGAGGGACAGAGAGAGGAGAGAGGGGGTCCTAAGTAGGCTCTATTCTGCTAGCACAGAGCTTGATGAGGGGCTCAAACTCACAAAACTTGACATCATGACCTGAGCCAAAATCAAGAGTCAGACGCTAAACTGCCTGAGCCACCCAGATGGCCCTATTTATTTATTTATTTATAAGCGGTTGTTTAGTTTTGAGGGGGAGGGGGGAGCAGAGGTTCCAAAACAGGCTCTAGGCTGACAGCAGTGAGCCCGACTACAAGATCATGACCTGAGCTGAAGTCAGACATTCATCCGACTGAGCCACCCAGGGGGCCCCTGGAAAATTGTTTTAAATGGAAATAAATTATTCTTTCCATCCCATTGTAAAGTCTTTTAAATTATTTTAACCAGTTAGAATTGTTAATAGTCTTTGAGAAATTGTGCTGAATTTAAAACTGCATAACAGTTTAAATTGTTAGCAAAAGTAAAAACTAAAACTAAAAAAAGATGGTAAAAAGATGGTAGATAAACATCGCCCTAATCTTTAGTGTAGGAATTATTTTATCTTTTAAAAAAGCCCTCTTTCCTCTCAGCCTATCATGTCTTTTTTTTCTTTTTTTTCTCACCTGCAGCCTGGAGTTGAGTAGCTAAACTGTGCAGGTATTTGCTAGGGTTGCAGTTTTAGTTGGGTTTGTTTTTACTGACAGGTGTGTTTTCAGCAGGTTTAGCGCCCGCTGCGTTTGTCCCCAATCCGTACATCATCAGCGCTGCTCCCCCGGGGACGGACCCCTACACGGCTGGACTGGCTGCGGCGGCGACGCTAGGTGAGGTGCCCTGCTGCGTGTGGGCCTCTACCCCCGGCGGAGACGCCGTGTCGGCCGGCGCGCTTTCTGTGCTCTGCCCTGAATCCAGGCCTCTGGTGGAGACTGCTCTCCTGGTTCCCTACGGTGTCCTCGCCCTGCCAGCCGGAGAGCTCTCCTTAGCTGTCACCTCAGACTCGAACATATCCAAAGGCAGAGTAATGAGCTGCCTCCTATGGAGGCATTTGTGATTCCTGGAGCCACTGTTGTCTTGTAGATCTTTCGGGAATTTCTCCCCTTCCTACTACCTGTGTCTGCCATATCCAGGTCCTTACACGCTTTGTCTAGACTGTAGCAGCTGTTCTCACTTACATATTCCTAATGTCTCCCCCACCCCCGATTGTTCAAGAAAACTATCTTAAACATAGATCTTAACTTTTCACCTTTCAGTTTTAACCCATCACCAGTTTGACTTCTGAGAAGCAGCCCCTCACCGATTTCTGTCTTATCCAGCCCAACAGCATGCCTCAGCTGTTAAACATGGCTGATTATTCCATCGTGATTGGCGGTGGGGGGGGAGTGCTGTTCCTTGGAATCACAATTTTTCAGGAGGTGCCAAAGCATTCTGAGGGTCAGTGAAGCCTGGGACCCACTGTGTGTAGGGTTCTGATCTCTCTGTGACTTGTATACAGATGTCTCTACGTGTGTACCGTTTTCCCCCGTCTCCTGATGGGCGCTCACAGGCCCTCCGTGCGTTCTCGCTGTGCTAAATGAGTTTCAGCTTGCTGCACACCCCACACTGGCGTCGGTCTCCATGTCTTTGCACACTGCGGTCTCTTAAGTCCTCTAGAATAAACTCTTCCCGTTCTTTGTCTGGGAATCTCAGTAGCTGGCATTGTCATCCCCTAGAGAGCCTTCCTTTGCTACCGCTCCCCCACCTCCATTTTTCCCTGTTGTTTATTTGCTGATGGATGTATAGGTGAGTGGTTGTTTCCCCCTTAGGACTGAACTCGTTCTGAAGCAGAGGCCGCTCTGTCACTGCTCCCTGTAGCACAGGTGCTGACACCATGAAAGGGTCACACGCTTCTGGTAAATTGAATTCAACGTTAGGACCAAGTACATGTCTTCCAGATCGCTCTAACTCACGTTAATCGTGACGAAGTATTATTGTAATATCCTATTATCTAGCATGCAGTTTGCCATTATGAACTCAAATGTACAGTATAGAATTTCTTATTTTCTTTAGAACTGTTCACATTTTAGCATGGTTTTATTGTTTTGAAAGACGGGAGCAGATCTTGATTTTATTTTATTTTTTATAATTTATTGTCAGATTAGCTGACATACAGTGTATACAGTGTAGTCTTGGCTTCGGGGGTAGATTCCCGTGATTCATCGTTTCCATCCAGCATCCAGTGCTCATCCCAGAGTGTCCTCTCAGTGCCATCACCCATTTCCCGCTCCCCCAAGCTCCCACCACCATCAACCCTCAGTTTGTTCTCTGTATTTAGGAGTCTCTTATGATTTGTCTGCCTCTCTGTAACTTATTTTTCCTTCCCTTCCCTTATGGTCTTCTCTTTTTCAAATTCCACACATGAGCAAAAACATCTCTCTCTTTCTCTGACTTATTTCACTTAGTATAATACTCTCCAGTTCCATCCATGTTGTTGCAAATAGCATGTGCTTTGGTGGTCATGTATGTAGTACAGTTCCTCTGTGCCCCTCGCCTGTGGGGAAATAGAAGTCTTTTCTAGCAGAATGATCTCTGTAACCATCATTAATATTTATTTAGCCCTTATTAACCGTTCACCAGGTGGTTGTGCTAAGTGCTGTTATTTTATAGAAGTTGTTGGATAAGGATTTTACAGATTAGGAATTTGGGGCTCAGAGAGCTACCTTTTTCAAAGGTCACACTACTTCACTTTTACAGAGTTGGGGTTTGAACAGGTCCAACTTCCAGTCCGTGCACGCACTTTACTGTAGTGTACGGTGTCCCCACTGCATTGAATTGTCTTCTCTGTACTTTCTGTGCTTTGCTAACTTACTGTACATTGTTTAAAACAAGGAACTAGTCTTAGGGAAGACATACCTGCCTTCATTGAGATCATGGTTTTGTGGTAAGTGTCCTGATCTTTGTATTCATCACTAAGCCAGACTGAAAAAGATGTCAGCTCTTTCACACAGAACCAGGAATGTTCACCAGCTAAACTCTGACATTGCATATGCCTGTGGGGTGTTTATCACCCAGGTATTGGAGCAGGCATCCCGATGAACCCCGCCCAGTTGATGATGCACCTGGGGGTATTTTCCTAAATGCAGTCAGTGGCCGTGAAGCCAGGGACAGTGGTAGAAATGCTAGTTGAGAAAAAGAGGATCGTATAAAAGTTTATGGTAGCAGCAGTCTACACAGTTGAAGGTGGCTTTGTTGACTTTTGGTGGAGATTGTCATTGCAGAGTGCGGTCCAGCCTTTCACTTTGGATGTGGCAACACCCTCTTCCTCACGATAGCCATTTGTAGGTGAGGAAGCTAAGGCATAGGTGAGATCTCCACTGTTGATTTCTCTGTCGTTCTTTTCTGTGAATGGCCAAGACCACCCCACTTTGTAAACACTAGTCAGATGAGTTTGGGGGCCCCCCATTCTCTAACTTGGAGGTATGGTGTTTTAGACTATTCAGGTTCTGAGGAGTTAAACATTTTTTACTCTCTTGCTTATGATAAAAAAATCGCTCCTACTGTAACCTAGCTTTTCTAAGCAGCAGCATCTTCATTTTGCACCCAGATGTAGTATTTCACAGCAGGCTGCCCTATAAACAGAGCTGCTTTTTGGCTAAGCCCACAGGTACAGAAAGCACCAAATTAGAAATGTCAGAGCAATGTCGGGCAGGGGTGTAATTTGACTTATTTGTATTTTGGAAGCTTAAAAGTGGGAAACAAAACACATGTTCCAGTTTATTTTGACTTAATGAAATATATGTTTCTACAGGATTAGCTACTGTGTCAGGATAGATACATTTGAAATAGCTCCTTGGAATTCTGTCTAAAGGCACTGTTATTATTCAGTCAGGTTACAAATATTTTAAGTTCTGTGCTTTTAGAAACTCCTCACCGGAGATGTGGTTCAGCAGATGCGAGAGGCTGGCCCTGAGCCCTTGTCTTGTCGGCACAGTGTGGCTTCGGTGTTTCTTGCTACCGTCTTCAGAGAGTTCTGTGGCTTAGACTCCTGCCACACCCAGGCTGCTCTCTGCGTAGCTCTGTTACCTCCGGGCTGCCTCCGCGAAGATGGTGAACAGATAACTTAGGTTGAAGCAGAAGGCTTAGTTTTATTTAGGATACTCAGCAGGTCTGTAAGAATTCAGGGTTTAGTTTCTGTTTCTTTTCAACAGTGACTTGAATTCAGAATTTCAAATTATCAGTGTCTGAATATAGTTGTGTTGAATGGCTTCCAAAACAGGAACAGGGAGAACCAAGCCTCTTAGAAACTGGGAGGTTCGGTGCCATGTCTGGGTCATGTTGTCAAAGCCTGATGGGTTTTCCTGCTTCGGGAGTTCATGAAGCACCATGGCCCCTGTCCCTGTCGGTCACCTTGGGTGCCATCCTTACCCTTGAGAGCAGGGGACACTTAATCTCTTGTTCTCTTCCTTCACTTGATGCACGCAGACTCTCCATTTATTTCCCTTCAAATAACAAACTTTGTCTCTGTCTCCCCCATGTCCTTGCTTTCTCAGGGAAGCACAGGCCTTTTGCCTTCTTCCCGAGCCAAGGGCAGTTCCCTCGTCCTTAAACCTTTCCTTTCCGACTTTGATCAGTTACTCTCCCTTTTTTAATGTTCTGTCCTTCACTAGCTTCTTCCTCTTGGTCTGGAGTATATTACTTCAGAAGGCTCTTATAAAAATATAAAAATATTTTCTGCTTTTTAAAAAGCAATCCACGATCAGCTAGAATGAATCTGTATATTCTTTTTTTAATTAAAAAAAATTTTTTTAACGTTTATTTTTTGAGAGACAGAGGGAGACAGAGCAGGAACAGGGGAGGGGCAGCAAGAGAAGGAGACACAGAATCTGAAGCAGGGTCCAGGCTCTGAGCTGTCAGCACAGAGCCCATTGTGGGACCAGACTCATGAACCACAAGATCATGACGTGAGCTGAAGTTGGACTCTTAACCGACTGAGCCAGCCAGGCACCCCTGAACCCATATATCCTTAATATTTTACATTAGAGTCTGTTGAGGTTGAGTCTGAAGTAATCTTTGGAAACTCTGAGTGGATTCTAACTGGTCTAAACTTCCTTACCTTTCTCTTGGTATTTTTAGGCCCGGCTGTGGTCCCTCACCAGTATTATGGAGTCACTCCCTGGGGAGTCTACCCTGCCAGTCTTTTCCAGCAGCAAGCAGCTGCAGCCGCGGCAGCAACCAATTCTGCCAACCAGCAGACCACCCCGCAGGCTCAGCAAGGGCAGCAGCAGGTAGGTGTGAACAGAATCTACCCATCTAAGCGTGACTTTGAGTCCTCGGCTGTTGTTAATGGGTAATGTTGCTTCTCATAGAGAAATGCTGTGACTGGGCGAGTTCTCCCTTGGTATGTTTCCTGGGCTCAGGCTCAGACTCAGCAGGGCTTACCCCGTGTAACCCTGTGTAACTAGGTACGATCGTGAGATTGTGCATGAGAAGACTGTAGAGGATCGTGCGGTTGAGGGTACACGGTTAGCAAGTGGCAAAGTGAGTACTTCTGCCGCTGGCAAGAGCTGCCTTCTGCCACAGCGTATCGCCTTCTAAACCCTGTTCGTAGAGCCGCTTTTGCCTGCCCGCAGACAGCTCGCCACCAAAGGGGAGGTCCCCGTTCTCCGGACTGCTAATATTGAGAACACCAGCTGAACTGGATACAGATCTTTAAACCTATTATGTCTATTAACTCAGAGTCATAGGAGCTTTTTAATGAGTTGGGAAAGAATAATTACCAGTGAAACTAAAGTATGCCTTTTTATTTTGAATAGGTCATTTTCTCCTGCTTACTAGAAAACACCTATTTATTTATTTATTTATTAACAAATAGTTTATTGTCAAGTTGGGTTCCATATTGAAAACACCTATTATTGCTAAAAATTGTGATAAATGAGAAAACACAAAGAATAAATCCTCATGTGAGGAAAAAATAATATTAATGCTTGGTATTTGTCATTTTAGCTTTATTATGTAACTTCTGACAAAGTCAGGGTTCTGCTGTCCACAGTTTTGAGCTTTTACCATTTTTACAATTTTCCATGTTATTTAATGCTTTCTAGAAATATTTACTAGCTATATTTATGTGTATCAGAGGATGCCAGTCTTTATTTCACCAGTTTATTATTATTACTTGATATTTAGCTTAACAATATTTTGATGTTATAAAAAAGATGGACTGATATCCTTTGTATAAGTGTATGATTATTTCTGTGGAATAACTTCCTGAAAGTAGAATTGCTTTCCGTGCAAATACAATGAACAGTTGGGCTTTGGTACACATTGTCAAAGCTGCCTTTTGAGGCAACACATCATGCTCACAGACACGCACATGATGTGAAGCCAACAAGAATTGGTTAGGTTTTTACTAGTCTCACTAAGAGAGTATATATTTAACATTTTAGATTCCATAAAATTATAGAAAAACTCAGGTCTTGAAATTCTAGCCAGTTCATCAGTAAGATGTTACAGTAAGATCAGCCGTTTTATAGTAAGATAAATTTTTGGAAGCTAACGCACGATTTTCTTTGCAGTAGGTACATTTCTTGTGCTGGATTTGTAAGGGAACTCAGCAGATACTTCGTCGCCATAATGGGTGATCCCTGTTACTAAGCTGAAGGGCTTAGTATTGGTGGAGAGTCAGTATTTATCTGTATGATGAACTTTATGTTTAAATGGCTGCCACATAATTGTGGATTTGGAAGACAGAGCTAATTGCTATGTTTTCAAATTAGTTCTAACAGAGTGCACAAGAAAAATAGTAGGAAGTACTTCTTACTGAAAGCTTTTTGCTTAAAGCTGAGTGCTTAGAAAAAAATAAAGCTGAGTGTTCCACATATAATTTCTTTTGCTTATTCTAATTCTGATAGATTATATGACTTCCCTGCATAAGTTTGAGGAAATAAAATTTGTGTGGCCAGGGTCACACAAATATTAAGTTGTTAAGATTTGAACAAAAATGTATATAATGTTACAACTTGTGTTATGTTCTGACCATGTTGTGATGTTCAGAGTTCTGGAAAACCTGAGGTCTGGCCTTTGTTTTCCCTGGGCCTGGTTGCACCTAAGGGTCAAGGAGCACAGCCACTCTGTATTCAGAGAGGCTGTCTCCTTAGCGGTCAGATGGGCATGGCAGTCATTTGCATTTCAGGGATTTCTGTCACCCACAGTTACAGACCCTGTGGAGAAAAGGTTATTGACATTGCTTTTTAATAAGCAGCCACAGCTTAGTTCCAAAGTTATTTTTGTCTGTTTCTGTTTCAGTTGTTCCAGGAAAATACGATTTTCTTGGTGAAGTCCTTTGTCATAGTCCTTGAAACGAGAGGCCCTTTTTAAACTTTGCTTTTGACCTTTCTGGCCTTTACATTTTAATCAGAAAGCCTTTGTTGTGTTCTAGGCATGGTAACTGTTCCACACCTAATTGCTGGAACTTTCTGCAGTCAGTGATATTTTAGCTACTCCATCATACTCCTGATTCCTTTTTCATCCCTTTTGAAGGTTCCTTTGACACCTGATAAAAGTTTTGTTCTTTCCTATCCAAGTGTTTGCTAAAGAGAATCTCCTTGGGTGTTGGGTTGAAGCCAAGCACACGTTGGCAGACCTGGTGATTTGATATTAGACACTGCATTTTGAGAGAGAAGCGTTGAGATTAAAAAAAATATTTTTTTAATGTTTATTTATTTTGAGGGAGAGACAGAGCATGAGCAGGGGAGGGGCGGAGAGAGGGGGAGACACAGGATCTGAAGCAGGCTCCAGGCTCTGAGCTGTCAGCACACAGCCCAACGCGGGACTTAAACTCATGAACCGGGAGATCATGACCTGAGCCAAAGTCGGATGCTTATGCAACTGAGCTACCCAGGCGCCCTGAGAGAGAAGTGTTTAGAACAGTTTGTGAACTTTCTAGAATGGGGGAGACTGTAGATGATAATTCTTACTGAGCATGGTGAACTATCGAAGGATGAATGATTGTTAATTAAAATATCCTCATTGAGCATGTCCTTGAGTATCAAGTATTGATAGATCTCAGATGCTCTATTTAAATCGATACCTTTGAAAAGAAATTTGAATTTAATAGCTTTTACGTCATAGAGAGAGTAAGCTAACACCCAGAATGATGCTTTACAAAGTAATTTTTGTGATCTTATTAGATCTTATTATTTAACTTATGTTAAAGTGTTACTTGTAAATTTTACACACTTTTTCCCCATAAAATCCAAACTTGATAACTACTGATGAAATGAAAATATATGCATATTGGCAGCAGACTTAATACCTTTGATTAATCGTCAGGGTCCCACACAGATTTCTAGAGAGTGGACATACAGGAAACAACGTTGATCTCCTCATTAAAACCGGGGTCAGTAGTCTGGACTATCTCTTTCTTCAGGCACATTGTCCATTCCCCCGTTCCCTGACCTTCCATACAACTCCTAACCAAACAAAAGCCTAGTTCACAATGCCCAGTGGTAATGATGGTTTCATTGATGTTTTACTAGTTCTTTTTTTTTTTTTTAATAGTTTATTGTCAAGTTGGTTTCCATATAACNGTACTAGTTCCTTTCTTTTTTTTTAATAGTTTATTGTCAAGTTGGTTTCCATATAACACCCGGTGCTCATTCCCATAAGTGCCCTCCTCCATGCCCATCACCCCTCGATGTTGCATTAGTTCTTGAACTATTAGTATTTGCCATATATGTGTACATGCTGTTTACCTTTCGAAGAGTGAGAGTGCTTCTGTATCTCAGTGCAGACATTTCCCTGGGCAGCCTCATTTGACTCTTCTGTCTATGTGGATCGAAGCACTCTTTCTCTTGTAAATAAAGCCTGTTAGATTCCTTAGGTCACAAACAAAGAAATATTTTGATAGTAAGTAGCTATTGGTTATTGATTATCTCCTGGGTACCAGGTATTATGCCTTTTGCCGAAATCCATTATGATCCTCCCAACATATTTGCAGGATCAGCTGTTACTCTCACTAATCTTACAGAGAAGGAAGTAAAGAGACTGGGAGTTAATTGTTTACGCTTCTTTTCTTGCCAGTGTGAATGGTGTTGTTTGTCTTAGGCTCATTTAATAAATTGTTAGTGGTGTTTCTCTTTTACCCAATGGTACCAAGAATAATCTGTACCCAGGTTCCTGACCATATGTCTGACTTTTATAAATAGCAGAGTGATAGTGAAAGTCATCTGAGAAGAACTTTGCCTTTGGAGAACATTGCAAAATGCATTTTATAATTTTAGCCTTGGTCTGGGTTTTGCATTTTTACTTACTGGAGTATATAGATCACATGGAGTAGATTCTTAAGAGCATTCAGAAAAAGAATGATTACCAGCATTTTGATACCCACGTTTCATTAATAAAAAGTAGACCTTCATCACAGTGGCAGAACTGTGGTATTCTGTTCTGAAATGGCAGTGTTCTTGACACATCTCCATTTACATTGCTGTCGGTTGTGAAATGTATGAGAGGAGAAGTAGAAACAGCTCAGAGGCCTCTGAAATCAAGTCTGGTGAGCTCATTTGGGGCTATTTCGGCCTTGTTGAATACCAATAGTGTTATAGGGTAGAGAAGATAGTCTCATATTCCATAAAAAAAAATACAGACTTTTTGGTGTGTGTGTGTGTGTGTGTGTGTGTGTGTGTGTGTTTTCCCTTTAAACACAGCTATTTTAATCTAATTACATGGGTGCAATACCCCTGTTTATTCTGTCTACACTCTCCTTCCCACTCCAGCCTCCTCTGCTTCCACCCACTTTGGGTCAGAGCACTGACCCTGTGTTGTAGACTTAGTTGTCTGTCTTGTCCGTTGCTTTGTCTCTTGCCAGATGGGAGGCATTAAGTATTTGATTAACGAATCCTCACTTTATATGCTTTTGGCTGCTTATAAAGGCAGTAATGTTTAAGAATGGTAGAATAAGATTTCACTAAATGAAATGTTGTTAATTGAATTTTATCTGACCAGCCATGCCATATAAAACAGTATAGGAAGAATGGTTTACAACAACCAGTTTTGAAAAGTGGACCCAACTTAAGCACATGGTGGGTCTTAGGTATTTACAATGAGAAGAAAATAGTTGATTTATTTCTGTCTCCCAGGTTCTCCGTGGAGGAGCCAGCCAGCGTCCTTTGACCCCAAATCAGAACCAGCAGGGACAGCAAACAGATCCACTAGTGGCAGCTGCAGCAGTGAATTCTGCCCTTGCTTTTGGACAAGGCCTGGCTGCAGGCATGCCAGGTGAGGCTGCACTGTTGGTCCTAATGCTTCGAGGGAAAACCAGGCTGCTTGTCGGGGGAGATTGAGCGAAGAACAGGCGGCCCTTTCAGCTCGCATAGGCTTGTCATGATTGGGAACTGGCAGGGATGACACACACTTGCCCTCACTGAGACCATAGTTCGTTGATGAGAGCACCTGATTGTTCTGAGCCAGTCTCAGTCTTGCGTGTGTCTCCACACAGTGCTTGGGAAAGGCCGTTCTCCTTCGGTGGGGACCCCTTCTCCCTTAGGCTTAGGGATGCTGGAAGGAGTGGGCAGGCTACTTTGGCGTCACTCCAGGGTCCCAGTCTTCATGCTGATGTCTTTGAACAGCATCATGGAAGAAGTTCCTGGTGTTCCTTGAGGGGCCATCCTTTACATTTCTGGGATTTCTCCTGAGCCGACAGCCGAGGGGCTTCGTAGCTCCCTCCCTGGGATTGATCTTTACCCTGAGTGGACGTTATTCTTGGCTCACTGTCACCTGGTCCTATTCTTTGCCTTGGTTGGAAGTAATCTGTGCTGCTTCCTTTGAAACAGGTCCTTGTGAGACCTCAGCATAAACTTACGGATTCTTACCGATCCTGGAGCACAGCCACATTAATTGATCTACTTAGGAATTTCACCGAGTAACTTTAACCTGCATCGTTTCTTGTATGAGTTACTCAGCATTTCAGATATCACTAGGAAGTCCCCTGTAATTTCCCCTGTGCCTCAGTAGGACTTGGAGATTCCATGACGTGCTGAAAGATCCTATCATTTGAAGCGTGTCTAGATTTTACCTGGTAACTTGCAAGATATTTGTGCTTAGACTGTTAAGAGGTATTAAAATACTATGATTGTTGTAATCATTTGTACCCTCTGTTATTTTCATAGTCAGGGAAACTGTAAAATATTGTCAGTGTATGAGTTCTGGTGATAACCTTGGTTAGCACTTTGAAGAGCACAGGTGTTCCCTGGCCTGCTGAATTCCCTTTCTGACACTTAGCAGATGATGAATAATAATGTACCCTCCTGTGCCAGACGCCATGCGAGATCTTGCACATTCCTCCTCTGATCATCTCAAGAATTTTATGAGGCAGGTATTATTATCATCCTTGCTGGGGAAACGGCTGCTCGGAGATTCAGGGTCCTACCACTGTCCAGGGAGTAAAAGCCAGGATAGAATTCTGCATCCATCTGTCCCCATGGCCAAATCTGTGACTGTTGACAGTGTGCTGGCGCCTGGGGACATGGGCAGTTTCCCAAATACTTACATGTGGCTCGGCATTCCCAGGTTACCCGGTCTTGGCTCCTGCTGCTTACTATGACCAAACCGGCGCCCTCGTGGTGAATGCGGGGGCGAGGAACGGTCTCGGGGCTCCCGTGCGGCTGGTGGCTCCCGCCCCAGTCATCATCAGTTCCTCAGCCGCTCAAGCAGGTGAGCTTCCCTCTCCGTGAACTCCTGTCAGAGAGCCGAACTGGGCAACGGATGGTGTCCTTCTGGCATGGTGACATGTACTTTATGTGACAGTTCTCAGTATAGCCGTTCTGCCCTGTAGTATTTCAAAGAGAAAAGCAGAAGCAGCAAGTGACCTCGATAGATTCTGTTGACAGCCATGTACCAGCTGGTGAGCAGCAAGGGCCTGGTCCACCGAGAACATAGGAAGTTGGATCACTCACACAGAATGGCACCGTTGGCAGAAGCCCAAGGCTAATTTCACAGAAATTCATGTCATTATTTTCATTACTCTAAGATACTGTGGGTTTTTTTTGTTTGTTTTTTGTTTTTCTTATGGTTTTGTTTTTTGGGGTGGGGGTGGGACAGAGGGCATAGCAAGAGGTGGCAGAGCAGTAGGTTTTGATGGGGGAGGGTAAATGATAAATGGGGTTTTATTTTAAGCTCTGTGTGTGTGTGTGTGTGTGTGTGTGTGTGTGTCTATAGCAGGAACATACATTTAGGAACGATAGCGGGAACCTCTAGGAGAGAGCAGCATGTTCAGGAATTTGAGGGACTTGAGTATATTGATGACAGGCGCTCTGGAAAAGTCCTCAACAATGATATTTGTGGAACTTGAGATTTTAGGAAGCAGTTGTATTTAAAACAGCTATGTTTGACATCTGTACCTGTTTTAAACTGCAGATTCTTGAAAACTACCACCATAGTGAATTTGGCTTCCGTGGTATATTCACTTCAAATTGGAAGCAGAAATAGAAAATAGAAGCTGCAGATGAAGGGATCAAAGGCAGATTTGTGTAGCTCTTTACAAGGCTCATGTCCACTTTGAAGAGACGGGACTGCATTACAGGGTTTTCAGAAGGATGACGCCGTGGCTGGGGAAGGCAGCCAGTCCCTTTCACAGCCCAATGGTTTGCTTTCTTCTTCGTAGCTGTTGCAGCGGCCGCAGCTTCAGCAAATGGAGCAGCCGGTGGTCTTGCTGGAACAACAAATGGACCATTTCGCCCTTTAGGAACCCAGCAGCCCCAGCCCCAGCCCCAGCAGCAGCCCAGTAACAGCCTGGCGTCCAGCTCTTTCTACGGCAACAACTCTCTGAGCAGCAGTTCACAGAGCAGCTCCCTCTTCTCCCAGGGCTCAGCCCAGCCTGCCAACACGTCCTTGGGATTTGGAAGTAGCAGTTCTCTCGGCGCCACCCTGGGATCAGCCCTCGGAGGGTTTGGAACAGCAGGTAGAAATCAGACTTTATGTGCTGTTAAAACCGAATTTTAATTATTTTTACAATCTTTGTGGAACACTGACAATGCATGGAACCCTGGACAGATACCCCAGGCAGGTCTGGACCGACCCCCGGGGGAATCCGGCCGTCCCACGTAGCTGAGATGATGGACTGTTAAAATCAAGTTTTAGAGTGGGGGCTGATTTCAGGTTTATGCTCATGTCGCTTCTAATTTATACTCTCAGGGTTGATTTGTTTCAGGGATCGGAAAACCAGGGGAGATTTTTGCAGGCACTGGGAAGAACGTGGAAGAAAGTGTAGAAATGTGGATATTAAACACTGAGGGAGGAGGACTTACCAAAGACCACAGGGGAGTGTACCCCACAGTCTGCGGGCCTTAAAGAGTCAGGAGTTTTCTCCAGTCTTTTGAGGAGAATTAAGGTGGATATTATGGCAAAGTGGGAAGAAGGAAATTAGACCAAGATATTTTTTAATGTTTTGATGGGAGGAAAAAGCAGGAGAGTAGTAAGGGAAACAATGGGATAATTGCAGTGTTTGTAAAACAACGTGATCTTAGCACAGAAGGGCATGTTTGGGAGCGAGAATCTTAAATTGGAATTGGGGGCTAGCAGTAACTCTTGATTGAACCCATTGAGAAAACAGGCTTTCATATGTAAGTCTTGTGTAGTGGGGCAGCACCCCATTTACGGATCTTTTTTCCTGTACTCCATTTTTCTACTAGAACCTTTGGGTCGATGAAAGGCATTCTTTCTAGCCCATTTTCTTTCACCTTTTCCATAGCTTATGTGGCCGTCAGAGCTTTTTAACCCATCCCCACCCCATAATATGTGACACCAAAGGAAGGTAAATTTAGCTTTCGTGTGATGGTTTGAACAAAAGTTCCATGTTAAACCGAGCCATGTCCTCTTTTTTACTTCACCTGCCCCTCGAGCTGCCACATGAGCAGTTAGGCTGTCTCTGCTGACAAATCTGCGGTGGTAAGGAGTCTGGATCAGAGTGTTAGGGACAGGTCACTGGGCTTGTTCTTCAAAGAACAGGCCTTTTCTTATCTGCATTGTTTTAATTCCATTTTAGTTGCAAACTCCAACACTGGCAGTGGCTCCCGCCGTGACTCCCTGACTGGCAGCAGTGACCTTTATAAGAGGACATCGAGCAGCTTGACCCCCATTGGACACAGTTTTTATAACGGCCTTAGCTTTTCCTCCTCTCCTGGACCCGTGGGCATGCCTCTCCCTAGTCAGGGACCAGGACATTCACAGACACCACCTCCTTCCCTCTCTTCACATGGATCCTCTTCAAGCTTAAACCTGGGTAAGAACCATTACTCTAACACCACCTTGAACTCTAGAAATCTCTTGCCACTGATGACATTACAAGTACTTTGCATAAGCAAAGGACAGTCCCTTTGTCCCAGGAGTGTCCTGGGTGTTCCGGGCCTTCCTTAAGTGCCTCATGTTATTTAGGCTGTACCTAGATAGCACAGCAGCTCGGGGGTTATTTGAGTTTGGGTGCATCCCCTGTACATGCACTTCAGCTTCCGTCTGAACATCTTCTTGGGCTACACATGGGAGTCTTTCACTGTGAACCCAGTACAGGTCCATTTCAGCAAAGCTGGGAAACACAGAGACACAGACAGAGAATGTGCTCACCTTGTGTCACCACTGAAAGATCACAATTAATATTTTGCCTTATTTTTCAGACTCCCTCCCTCCCCCCACGTTTATGCTTAATATCTTTTCCACAGAAAACATTCTATTAAAAAAATTTGCCCGGTTCTTAAATTTTTTTGTATAAACTACCTAGAATGCGAATGAGTAGAGATGTGTCTTTCTCAACTATATGTTTAGGTTGTTACTTTGTATGGGGATTTAAGAAATGTTACCATCTAGATCCTAAAATGAGGAAGGAAAAGAGGATTGTAAACAGCAGGCTGTAAGAATGAAAAGAAGCTTATCTTAACACTTTGGGTGACAAATTCCTAAATCTGTGAAGAGGTGGAAGATGGGATGTACTTCCTTCCCTCGGTCATTCATTGAGTGTGGATTCTGAAGTACTGATTTATTCCATAGGTGGGGGAAGTTGAGGCATCGGAGTAGAGTGACCGTATGTATAATTTATCGTGCAGCCCAGGACACATTTGAGGGCGGATGGGAGTGCTGTTAGTAATTACTCTGATTATCGATAGACCCAAACCGGCAGTGTCCTGGGGAAAATCATCATGTTCGGCCACTTGCCCCAGAAGACTCTGTTTTTTTCTTTCTTTCTTTTTTTTATTTTTTAAAGCCCTCTATTATTGTTTTTTAAAAGATTTTTTAAGAGCAGTTTTAGATTCATAGCAAAATTGAGGGAAAGGACAGGGATTACCCCCACACCCTCTGCCTTGTGCGTGTGCACGCTCCTCCATTATCAGCATCCCCCTGACCGACAGACATGTCATTATCATCCAGAGCTCGTAGTTTACATGGACTGTTCTCAGTTTTGACCAGCAAGATCAGAAGTGGCTACGCAGGCTCCAGAATGAGGACTGACTGAAAACCAGTAGTGTGCTTTCATTTGGAAAGACAAAGACTGCGAAGTGATCTATAAAAATCAAAGAAGTCTTGAAGGGGGTAGGCTAATAGAGTCCCATTGTTAGGACTGAGAGTGCGGTCTCTTGAGTCTGTGAGGTGGGTTTTAAGGCAAAGCTGTATATGCACGTGCGCATATGTGGGAGTGTGTGCAGCCTGCAGTGTCACGCGGCCAGACCTGGTCTTGGAGAGCCCACGGGCCCAGGTCCATGTGGACATTACTTTAAGGAAGTTGGGGGACACTCCATGTTGGTTTATACATGTTGGACAGATAAGGCGGGGGAAGGGGGTACATCGCACAGCCGTGTCTCCTAGTGACAGACGCTTGCCGTTCAAGACTGAGGGTTAGTGCAGATTATAAGGAATAAAGTCCCAGTTTCGTGTCCAGATGGAAGGAACTCACGCTTAGGGCTTATCATTGGCCACGATTAATGGTCTCGGGTGCCGTGATATGACTCTGGCAGATATAGGTGTTTTGCCCATGATACAAAGTGAGGAAACTGCCTTAAGTACCTTGCCTAGGTCTTCTCATTCCCTGAAGAGATTTCGTGCCAAACCTCTTCAGCTCCAGAGCCCGCACTATCAGTGTCCGTCCGTCCTGTCACATGATATGCCCAGGGGATCTTTTAAACCAGTGCTTTTATCAGATCCAGAAAGTCTCTCTTTTTAATTCCTCGAGTTAAACGTTTGAACTGTGTCAGCTAGTACTGACATCCACAGTAAAGAAACTAAATCTACAAACATTTTTATTTAAAAAAATTGTTTTCAGTGTTTGTTTATTTTTGAGAGAGAGAGAGAGAGTGCAGGGGGGAAGGGCAGAGCGAGAGGGGGAAGGGATCCACAGCAGGCTCCTGACAAGCGTCCGAAATTTTTTTTTTTCATTTAAAAATTTTTTGGTCAGGAAACCGGCAGCAAATATTTTAGGCTTGCAGGTCAGGTAATCTCTGTAGTATATATTCAGCTCTTTTGTGAAGTACAAAATTGACCACAGATGAAATGTAAATGAATGTATAGCTATCATGCAGTCAGACTTTATTTACAAAAATAGGTGGCAGGCCAGATTTGTCCCGTGGGCTTTAGCAACAGATCAGCTCTGCCAGCCTCTGAACTAGGTGCTGTGGCTCTTGGTGTTTGAAAATGGAACTGGAAACAGTACTTGGGTGCGTGGTGCCTTTCCTCCTTCCCGGAGGTCAGCAGTTACATCCTTCTTAATTACGTTTCCCCTGTGAGGTAGGAAATAACTGGTGGTACA
This sequence comes from Crocuta crocuta, assembly GCF_008692635.1. Taxonomy (NCBI): domain Eukaryota; kingdom Metazoa; phylum Chordata; class Mammalia; order Carnivora; family Hyaenidae; genus Crocuta; species Crocuta crocuta. Next base: position 1,302,567 of record NW_027529999.1, read on the forward strand.
AGTTGTTTCTCATTTTTACAACTCTTGCTGCCCGCCTGGCTTTATTCTTAAACACCTCTTCCCTCTTAAAAGCAATTTACCTCATTTAAGCGATGTCGTCGTACGTGTTCACAGGGGACTTCCATTGCTGCACGCACTGTGTAAACCGTACGTGTTGTTCCTGAGCAACTTTGTGTCTTGATCAGTCGAGCTTCGCCTCTGCTCAGGCTGCTTCCTTGACAGAAGGGTTGTCCTATGGCTTTATCTTCACCTAGAGAGGACAGAGGCATGGGGATTGGTTTCTTTCCTTTTCTTTTTTTTTAAGTTTCCCTATTCATTTTGAGAGAGAAAGAGCACCCAAGTGGGGGAAGGGCATTGGGGGAAGGGCAGAAGGGGAGAGAGGATCCCAAGCAGGCTCTGAGAGGTCAGTGCAGAGCCTGATGCGGGGATCCATCCCTGGAACTGCGAGGTCACGACCTGAGCCGTAGTCACACACTCAACCGACTGAGCCTCCCAGGCGCCCCTGGGAGTTGGTTTCTAACAGTGTCCATGCAGAGCTCCTAAAGACATTTTGGTGCAAGAAACTTGACATTTCTTTACCAGATACATGTTGGGCCACACCTAACGGGGTTCAAACCCACGAACGTGAGATCATGACCTGAGCCGAAGAGTTAACTGACTGAGCCACCCAGGCGCCCTGATAATTTCTGCTGCTAATACTGCCGCACTGCTGACACCGGCCATTAGTTCTTGGATCACTAAAGTCGTGCTGTGCCCATATCCATTGTGTTAAACCCTCACGTAACTCTCTTCTACACAGCATGGTCTGGTGACTTTCATAGTGATGCACAACTATCAAGCGTTTGAATGTGCATGCCAGCCAATAGCTATCTTTTGTTTCCCCAGTGTGGGTCTTTTCTCTGTGATATTTTCATAACTCTTCCCCGAAGCCACATGTGTTAGGATACTGCCAAAATGATCAATGAACTGCTTAGTTCAGTTAGGTTTTTTTCCCTCATTATTTATTCAATAATCACTTACTAGTGCCTACGTAAAACTTATTTTTCAAAAATTTTTAATGTCTATTTATTTTTGAAAGACAGAGTGTGGGTGGGGAAGGGCAGAGAAAACAGGAAACACAGAATCCGAAGCAGGCTCCTCGCTCCAAGCTGTCAGCACAGAGCCTGACACGGGGCTTGAACTCACAAACCGTGGGATCATGACCTGAGGTGAAGTCAGACGCTCAACCTTTTGAGCCACCCAGGTGCCCCTCTGTAAGACTCTTAAACACTCTTCCTGTTACCTGTTGTTTAAAGACTAACATTCTTTTATTTTTTTTTTATAATTTTTTAATGTTTTATTTATTTTTGAGAGAGAGAGAAAGAGGGAGATACAGAATCTGAAGCAGGCTCCAGGCTCTGAGCTAGCTATCAGCACAGAGCCTGACACGGGGCTTGAACCCATGAACTGTGAGATCATGACCTGAGCTGAAGTCGGACACTTAGCCGACTGAGCCACCCAGGCGCCCCGACCAACATTCTTTTAAAGAAACAACTTTATTGAGTTATATTTTACATATCATAAAATTCACCCATTTCAGTTGTACAGGTCATTGCTTTTTAGTAACTTTCTGAATTGTGTAAACCATCACCATAAATCGGTCTGAGAACATTTCCATCCTCTCAGTAAGAATTCTCAAGGCCAATTCCAGTTAATCTGCATTCACACCTTTAGCACCAGTCAACCACTGGTCTACTTTCTGTTCTTAAATTTACCTTTTCTGAGCATTTCGTATAAATGGAACCATATGATGTGCGATCTCTTTTGTTTGGCCTCTTCCCTTCAATGATGTATCATCCCTCCCACCCCTTCTCATGTTTTTAGATTTAATCTATTATCTTGTGTATGTCAGTCGTTTGTTTCATTTTATTGCTAAATTATCTTCTTTTTTTTGTGGATCTACCACTTTTTATCTAACCATTCACAGCTGAAGGATTTTTGTTGATTACAGGTTTTGGCTTTTAGAAATAATTCTGTGCATCTTTGCATGCATCTTTCTTTGGACACGTGTTTTTATTTCGCTCGTAGTAGAATTGCTGAATTTTTTTTCAGTTTTATGTTAAACCTTTGGAGAAACTGCCAAACTGTTTTCCAAGTTGCTGTGCCATTTTACATTCCCATCAGCAGCGCATGAGGGCTCTCGTGTCTCTACATCTTCACCAACATTGTTCTTTTCTCATTTAAAAAGTTATTCTCATTGGCTTGAACCAGTATGCTGCTGTGGTTTTAATTTCTGTTGCCCTCATGACTAATCATGTTGAGCGTCGTTTCATGTGTTTATTAATGATTTGTATGTCTTTGAGGTACTATCTGCTCAAATTTTTAAAATTTGGATTGTCGTCGTCTTATTGACTCGTAGGAATTCTTTTTATATTCCTGGATGGAAGTCCTTCATTAGATACCAGGTGCTTTGCATGTATTTTCCTCCGGTTTTTTGCTTGTCTTTTCATTTAAAAAAGTTGTTTTTTTTAATGTTCATTTATTTTTGAAAGAGAAGAGAGAGACAGGGTGCGAGCAGGGGAGGGTCAGAGAGAGGGAGGCACAGAATCTGAAGCAGGCTCCAGGCTCTGAGCTGTCAGCACAGAGCCCGACGTGGGGCTCAAACCCACAAACAGTAAGATCATGACCTGAGCTGAAGTCGGATGCTTAACTGACTGAGCCACCCAGGCGCCCCTTACCTTTTCAGTTTTTAAATAGTGTCTTTGGAAGTGCAGTAGTTTTTAACTTTGATGAGGTCCAATTTTTCGTGCTTTCTGCTACAGGAATCTTTGCCCAACTCAGGGTCTTAAAGATTTTCTCCTGTTTTGTTCTAAAAATTTTATTGTTTTAGCTCTTAAAGTTAAGTCTGTCATCCATTTTGAGTTAATTTTGTGATCTTGCCTGAGATGGAAGTTCATCTTTTTGCATGCACCCATTTCCCCAGTAAAGTTTCGAAATTTTCAGTGAACTGGTCTCCCGTGTCTTTTGTTAAATTTGTTCCTACAGGTTCTGTTTTTCTTACTCTGTTGTGAATGGAATTATTTCTAGGTTTGGTTTTGGATTCTTTGTTGCTTGTTTATAGAAATAGTTGATTTTTGTATATTAATCTCTTATGTTGTGCATTTGCTGTATTTACTAATTAGTCCTAATAGATTTGGATGGATTCCTTACGATATTTTATATGTAGGATCATGTCACTTGTGAATAAAGAGTTTCCCAGTAAACAAACAAACAAAGAAATGATTAAATAAGAGTTTTCCGATCTGGATGCCTTTTATTTCTTTTTCTTTTGTGATTGTCTAGAACCTCCAGTACTGTGTTAAATCTAATAGATGAGAGCACACTTCCTTGACTTGCTCCTGATCTTGAGGATAAAGTGTTAACTCTTCTACTTTTGAGTATGATCACTGTATGTTTTTCATAGATGCCGCTTATCAGGTTAACTTCTGTTCTGAGTTTAAGAGTTCTTCTATGAATGGGTTTTGGATTTTGTTAAATGCTTTTTCTATGTTTGTTGATGATTATGTAGTTTTTATTTTTTATTCTGTGAATACAGTGTCACATTAATAAGTTTTGGCTGTTAATCCACTCTTGCATTCCAGGGGTAACCTCCACTTGCTCATGTTGGAGTTGGTTAATATTTTTGTTGAGTTTTACATCTGTATTCATGAGGGATATCTGTCATTTTCCTTTCTTTGTTTGACTTCTTGTTATCATGGTGATATTGATCTTATGACATAGTTTGGGAAGGGTACTGCCCCCTCTGTTTCCTGGAAGAATTGTGGAGTACTGATATTATTTCTTTAAACTTTTGATGAAATTCAACAGTGAAGCCACCCTGACCTGCGTGTTTCCTTGTACTTGTGGGAAGTGGCTCTGTTATCAGCCTGCTAGCTCAGCTTCTCTTGATGTCTTACAAGGTCACAGTTTTTCCATTTCTTCTTGAGTCAGTTTTGGTAATTTGTGACTTTCTAGGAATTTGTTCCATCTAAGTTGTCAAATTTGTTGGCATAGGGTGGAGATGTCTTAAGTAAAATCTGCCACCCACTTTCAGTCTCTCCCTCCCGTCTCTCATACATAAATGTACATTGTGCATGTGCATGTACACATACGTTTTTTATGGCCCTGAACAAGTCAGATGTTGAAAATACTTAGTGTGTCTTAAATATGTGTTATATTTCTCAATTTTAAAGTATTGCTTTTGTAATTATTACTATTATTGATAATATTATTAACAGCTAGACTTACAGTCTTCATTTGTGGCTTATATGTGGGTGAGATTAAGCCTTTAGTCTCTTACTGGTACCTAAAGCGTTCATCTCTACCTCCACAAGAAAAAGTAAGGGATGTGGAGATGAGTACCCCAAAGGTCTGATTCTCACCTAAATAGTTTCATGTCCTGCCTACCCGTAGACACCTCCACTCTACGTCCATCTCCACATTTCCTAAACTGCTTCTGCATGCTTGCGGTTTTCTCCATAATCCCCAGATTATGCTACTTTTAAACTCTAAGCATCACGAAGTAGCAGATGTAATGTATTACAGTGTACACGGTTTATAACTCCCAGCCTTTTCGTGTGCCCTGGAAGAGAAGGACTGTGCTTGTTGATTCCCACAGTGTTGTGATATGGTAAAAGTGAGCTCAAAAGTTCATGGTGTGTCCAGAGCAAAAAAATTGTAAGCATTTAGTTTTATGTCATGGTAGAATCCCTTTCTTAAAATTAATTCTTGCTATTCTTTAAATTCAGGGTCATATGTACTTAGCCCTTTAAGAAAAGCAAAGTTCAAACACAAGATGGTTTTCTCTGTCCCTGCCTGAACTTCCAGAGATGTTTCTGATTTATTGTTCAGTAACTCGTACTAATTTCAGATTGTTTACTAGTCATGTGTTTGCCTTTTCATACTTCTCCATTCTAAAAGGAAATGTTGTGTTTTGTGATTCTCTGAAAGTGACTTGTCATCTGTAAAATTAACCAAGTGAAAATTCACTTATTTTGAACTCGGTAGTATGCACTGAAGATAATTCATTTTAGGCTTATTTTAATTTAAGGCTAGCTGGCTGTGGTATTCATATTAGGGAGTGGTTTGGTTGGGGAACTTACTACAGACATTTTGGTGAGTGGTGTTGCCTTGCCTGTATTAAACACAGAGCTAGGTGTCGGGGGCGGGGGTTGGGCATTTTTCTTTAAAGGTGAAGATGGCAGGGTTTTACACAGTAGTATTAGATTACAGTAGATTAGATCACAGTATTAGATCTGTGAGTACAAACGGCAAATGAAAGAGAACATTCCAGATAGCAAGAGGGTGGAAAACTAGATGGCTGCTGGCAGAAAACCTTTTCATACACTTGTATAAAACAACTGAAGTACATACTAATTTAATTTAGCACAGTCTATTTTTTCCATCCATTTACTTTTTATCTGCATGTGTCTTTGTTTTTAAAGTGGATTTCATGTAGATGACATATAGTTGGGTCATGCCTTTTTGGCCTACTCGGACAATCTTAATTGTTGCATTTAGACCTTTGACATTCAAGGCAATTATTGATACAGTTGGATTAATGTCTCCAATATTTGTTACTGTTTTCTACTTGTTGCCTTTGTTCTTTGTTCCTGTATTGTCTTCCACTCTTTTTGTGTCATTTATAACTGATCCAGCTTCACTTTCAAATAAGGTTGTACTATTTGACATGTACTCTGAGTACCTTCATTTGCCTACGAGCATACAGGGACGTATCACACATACAAGCATAAGCATTCAATGAATGCATTGTTGCTATTACTATTTTGAACAAACTGTTACCTGTTAGATCAACTAAGAATGGAAATGAAAGTTTTTGTTACCTTCACTGATTCCTTTTTTTGTTGCTCTTCCTTTCTTTATATAGATCAGTTCTGACCTGTATTATTTTTTCTCCTCTCCAAAGAAGTTTTTTTTTTTTTAAACATTTCTTGCGAGGTGGATCTACTGGAAGCCAATTCTCTCAGTGTTTGTTTGCCTGAGAAAGTCTCCTTTGCTCTTGTGAAGGACAGTTTTGCAGGATATGGAGTTCTAGATTTGTGGGGTTTCTTCTTGCAAAACTCTAAATATTTTACTCCACTCTCTTCTTGCCTGCATGCTTTCTGAGGAGAAGTCAGTTGTAATTATCTGTGTTCCTTTGTGGGTAAGATGTTTTCCCCCCCATTCTGGTTTCTCTGTGTTTTCCCCCTTTATCCTTGATTTTCTCTAATTTGAAGATGCTATGTTCAGAGGTGTAGTTTGGGGGCATTTATTCCGCTTCGTGTTTGCTGAGTTCCTGGATCTGTGGGTTGGTGTCTGACATTAATTTGGAGAAAATCTTGGTTATTGTTGTTCCAGATATTTCTTCTGTCCCTTTTTCTTTTGGCCTTCTCATTGTATGTGTGTTACACCTTTTGTAATTGTCCTTGGATAATTTGATTCTGTTCTTCTGAGTCTTTGTTCTCTTTCCTTTTTGGCTTTTGGGGATCCTGTTGATACATCCTTTAGCCCAGAGATTCTTCCCTCATCTGTGTCCCGTCTACTGAGAAGCCCATCAAAGAATTCTTCATTTTGGTTACAGCGTTTTTTTATCGCTAACATTTCTTTTTGGTTCCTAGGATTTCCATCTCTGCTTGCATTGCCCATCTGTTCTTGGATGCTGTCCACTCGATCTGTTAGAGCCCATGGCAGATTCCTCCTAGTTGTTTTAAATTCCCATTCTGGATAAAAAAATAAATTCCCAGTGTTATAACTTTAGAATCCCTGCCACGTGTGTCTCTGATGCCTGCTCTTTCTCTTCACATTGTTTGACTGTCGGTGTGTCTTATAATTTTTTCTCGAGAGACTGCTGTCAATAGGCTTTCGGTAACGTGGCGAGGTGTTGGGGGAGGGGGTGTTCTGTGCCTGTGGTTAGGGCCCTGTCTTCTAGTGACCCCGTGCCTCCGGGCCTCCAGCTTCACCAGTGCTTCTCAGTTTTTCTCCCCCTTTCGGTGGAGCAGGATGGTTTGTATAGGCCGGAGTTGTGTATTTCTCTTCCCCAGGCCAGTCGGTGTCTGATGGCCCAGCCGGTTACACTCTGGTTGACCAGTTTCCCCAGAGGGGAGGCTTGGTTAGGAACAGCATGCTTTGGCCTATTTCAAAATTGTTTCTTTTCCCTTTGCCGTAGTTATGCCCAAGAACATTTTTCCGTCCTATTTATTGTGGAACCTGGTTGGCCTCTCAGAGGAAGGTTTGTGGACGTTCCCCTATGGCTGGGTCCCCTTCGAGTTGGGACTCTCGAGGCTGTCCACTCTGCAGTCTGTCAGCTACCCTTCAGGTTTCCTTCTGTTTGTCATCCATATTTGGATGGGTTTGGTTTTTTTTTTTTTCAGGAGTTTGGTTCTGTTTCTCTGTTGATTTATTACTTTTCCCTAAGTACCTTTGTTAGTGACAAGGTTCTTAAGATATCTTTAAATTAGTTTCAAGATTTTGTGCGTTTGTGCCATTCCTTCTTTTGAAGCTTATTCCTTGCTGTTCCTACACTCTGTAGGACTGCTGCTGACTTCCTTGATTTTCACCTCGTTGCCTGTTTCTCCCCAGTCTCAGGACAGGGAAGAAAGAATTATTTCTGAAGTGGAATAAAGAAGAGCCATGTGGCTCCTTACCCATCTCTATTCTTATAAACCTCCTTTCTTTTCTTTCCTTAAAGAATCACCTGGTGCCTACGTGGTGGCTTAAAGCTCCTTGTCCAAAACAGCAGTGAGGATTCAGTGGAGCGTGTGTGTGAGACGCTTCTAGTTGTAGTGCCTGTCACCGGGCAGCTGCTTAGTAAATGCTTCACAGGTTGTTACATCAAGCCGTTTCGGTCCTTACTTTCTGTGGGATCCAGGCCTTTGAGGCTGGGCCCTAGAATTCTGTGCAGAAATCCAAGCTGGGTTTTTTTTGTAGCTGCCAGTAAACTCCAGAGCAGACATTCATTGCATCTCATGAAGACTTAATGGATGACAGTTCACGCTGCGTGACGTTTCTCATGGATCCTGAGCTGTTATTCATCTGTGTTCTTTGTGGTTTATGTGGTGTTCCTTACCTACTTTGCCTTTTCTTTTAAAAGGAGTGAGGTAGGGGCGCCTGGGTGGCTTAGTCGGTTAAGCGTCCGACTTTCGCTTAGGTCATGATCTCGCGGTTCGTGGGTTCAGGCCCCGCGTCGGGCTCTGTGCTGACTGCCAGCTCAGAGCCTGGAGCCTGTTTCAGAGTCTATGACTCCCTCTCTCTCTGACCCTCCCCTGCTCACGCTGTCTCTCTCTCTTTCCTAGAAATAAATAAAAACATTAAAAAAAATAAAAGGAGTGAGGTAAAATGACACACAAAAGGGGCTTTTTTTATACATCATTTTTTTTAGTAGTGTAATCTAACATTAAAAGAAAATCACCACTAAGAATATTGAAAAATATATACTCATAATAGTTTATTCCTCTGCTTTACATTTTGATAAGCCTTTGGTCTTTATCTCTGGGGATTCACAATTCTTATTCCTGTGTTACCAGTGCAAACCGCAGTATCAGCAGCGTGAAAGTTGTCGCTGGTGCAGTCATTTCAGGCTGTGCCCTGCTAGAAAGTGGAAGAGCTGCCCGTTCCGGATGCAGAACTTGAAAACCTTCCATTGCGAAGCATATGTCCTTTTTTCCTACTCCTTATGTCTCCTTCACGGCCTGAGGTGCCTTCGTGATTTTCTGATTTCTGTTGAGGCAAAACCATTCCTTGAAAGCTTTTTGGGAGGCTCTTTATATAAAACAGACCAATCTGGGTACTCTGGTTTGTTTTCTTTTTCCTTTTCCTTTTTAAAGGAAGGGTTTCCGACAGGAGCGGGATTATTCTGCCAATGGCAGGGACGTCCCCAGGGCTCAGAGCAGGGAGCTGCCGAGGTATCTGTGCATCGTGTTTCCGGACTTATGCAGGCACTCCCCATAGTTGACTCGCTGGGGCCGCACTGTCCGCCGCTGGCAGGGTCCCGTCAGCGGGCAGACGCGCTCCACTCTCAGTCTTTGTACAGAAATGTCTTTCCACCGTCGTGAGTTGGCCTTATAGAAACTGTGGCATTAATAGAACTGAATCTTACCACGAAAGCAACAGAATTGAAGCAAAATCAGAAACGATGCAGGCTCTCACGTGTGGGATGCTTTTTCCTCTCTTAAACAAAATTCCGTAAGAGTGAGTCTTGAGTTCTCCTGTTCTGTGACCAACAGGAGGCCTCACAAATGGCAGTGGAAGATACATCTCTGCTGCCCCCGGCGCTGAAGCCAAGTACCGCAGCGCCAGCAGCGCCTCCAGTCTCTTCAGCCCCAGCAGCACCCTGTTTTCTTCCTCCCGGTTGCGATACGGAATGTCTGATGTCATGCCCTCTGGCAGGAGCAGGCTTCTGGAAGATTTTCGAAATAACCGGTACCCCAATTTACAACTGCGTGAGATTGCTGGGCATATAATGGAGTTTTCCCAAGACCAGCATGGGTCCAGGTGAGGACTTGGCTTTTGGCACTTAAGGTAACTGAAATCTTCATGCCTTCAATTCCATGCCTCGGGCGAGGTAGACGCTAGTAGGTTGCCAGGAAGCCATGGAAACAGAGTTTGCCTCTTCGTACGCTTCCCGTTATGTGTTTCAGGGGAATGTAGATGTGAGAATCCCTAGATATACATACGGGTGATGGAAAAGAGCCATTTAGTGATCTGGATCACATGCTGAAAACAAACCTTTCTACCTTCTTGTGGTATTCCTGGTGCCTGGGGGCCTCATGGCACGTCTGTAATTTAAGAACAGAGACACTAACACAAAGATATATGCACACTTTTGCTACCTTTGTTTTTAAAGTTTATATATTTGAGAGAGAGTGCACGGGGGAGGGCAGAGCGAGAGGGAGAGAAAGAATCCTAAGCAGGCTCTGAGCTATGAGGGCGGAGCCCGATGCAGGGCTTGATCTCTGCAACCGTGAGATCATGACCTCAGCTGAAATCAAGAGTCGGACGCTTGGTGTCCCCACGCTTTTGCTATTTTACTATTAAGAGTCGTGCTCTTAAAGAGACGTTATCCACATATAAGTTTGGATTTCTGCTGCTCAGGAGTAAGATAGCACCACTAGTTTTCTTTGTTGTTGCGCTCTGTAGATGGGAGAGAGTCTGCATAGAGGTGAGAGGCTGCCGTGTGAGACAGTTTACTTCTCCCTATTTGGCTGTTCCAGTGGGCTCCACAGAAAGGGACCCCCCTGGTTGTGGGGACAAAGCCTAATGATGGTGACATCATCCGTCCTTCCTTCCCGTTTGTCCCCCTTTCTCTTTCGTGCTCTCTGTGCCCACTGAAACAGCTTCTGAAGAATCCACCTCCTCTTTGAGTTCTGCCATCTACCACTGGGCAGTTTCTTGTATTTGGACCCTATAGACCAGATTGAGAGGCCACACGGTTTTTCTTACAGTCACCTGAACCTGAAAAATGAAAACTGGGTAGTTACTACTGCAGAAGACACTTGGAGGCATAAATAACAACCCTTCCACGTCATGACTGAGTACTGCTTCATATTAGCATGAGTTTAGGGAAGGCAGTAAGGGCTGTAAGCTCAGAGTTTATTGATGGGGGACTGGTTTCTAAGGAAAGAGTCAGGTAGAGTTCTGCCTGTGTTCTGTCCACCTGGCACCCTTCTCTTTTCCTGGCCCCTCCTGTCTCCCCCTCAACCCACACATAAATACAGTTTCGTATGTATGTAATGAAATGGACTAAAATTTAAATACACTTTAAAACCTCAGTTAAGTGAGGAGCACTTCACACTATAAAATTTTTCCCCTTCCAGAGATTTCAATTAGGTGAGTTCAAGTAATACATTTACTTTTTAAAAAAATATTTTAAAAATTAAGTTTATTTTTTTTTTTTTGAGAGAGAGAGAGTGAGGGGCAGAGGGAGGGAGAGAGAGAGAGAATCCCAAGCAGCCTCCCCACTGTCAGCACGGAGCCCGATGTGGGGCTTGAACCCACGAATCGTGAGATCATGACCTGAGCCGAAATCATGAGTTGGGCACTTAACCAACTGAGCCACCCAGGCGCCCTTCAAAGTAATTTGTTTAAATAACACCTGTGTGTGCGCCCGTGTATATACGCGCGTGCACGCGCACACACACACACGAGTTCAGAAGCAACACATTATATAAATTGTGCTAATCCTTATTTTCCCCAAGTCTTCCTGAGAGGATAGGATTACCTTTTTTTTTTTTTTGTACTTCAGAATTATTCAGCTAAAACTAGAGCGAGCCACACCAGCTGAACGCCAGCTTGTCTTCAATGAAATCCTCCAGGCCGCTTACCAGCTAATGGTGGATGTATTCGGAAATTACGTCATTCAGAAGTTCTTTGAAGTAAGCCTTTGTTCTTTCTGTCCTTTGACGTTAGAGAATCTCCAGAGCATTGTGATTTCCAGTAGTTGTTTGTAGAATGGCAGTCCCATTCCAGGCCTCAAAATGAAGTGTGTGCAGTCTTTTTGAAGAGCTTTTAAGTAGTTTCTCCACTGAAACGATACAGCAGCAGTATATCATTTAAAGACCCAAACAGATGTGCCAGTCTGTTGTAAAAGTGTGTTTGCAGAACTGCTGTCCCTATTTAGGATCCAGCACATTATTTCTGATTGTTTCAACCCTTTCAAAACATGTCATTTTTAAAGGAAATACTTTTTGTAGGATATTTTAGTAGGATCAAGATACAGTGTTCTAAAAAACTGAAAAAAAAATTTTTAAGTTTATTTCTGAAAGAGAGCGAGAACACGAGCAGGGGAGGGGCAGAGANCTGAAGGCCGGGGGAGTCCAGAGCCTTCAAGTCGTGAGGCTCCGAGAGAGGGTGCTCAGGCGCTGGCGAAGGCAGGGGGCCTGCTGGGGACACACGGGCCTGCGGGGTTGGAGCCTGTTCCACGCTCTGTACTGGAGACGCAGCAGCGGTAATGGGGTGTTGTATGCAAGGAATTAGAAGCAGGGACGCAGCTACTACTTGCTTTCTTCTGATGTTCAGATCATTATCAATTTTAATTTTCCCTGGGATTTTCATGGATGAAAACTTCACAAGTGAATCTTTCTTCTTAAATTTTCTCGTTTCTTTGGAACATGGACATTTCTTATTCTTTGACTGTTACACTCACTCACTAGCTCAGAGAACGCAGAAGGAGTATTACAGTCTCCCAGGTATGTCCCCCATCTTTGCCCTCATGACTGTGGTAAACTGTTGCTGTTGTTGCTTTGTTTTTTTGAGAAAGAGAGCGAGCGTGAGTGGGCGGGGTAGAGGCACAGGGAGAGAGGAAAGACTTCAACAGATTTTACGCTCAGCACAGAGCCCAACACAGGGCTCAGTCTCACAGCCGTGAGAGGATCATGACAGCAGAAATCAAGCCAGGCGTTCAACCAACTGAGCCACTCAAGCAGGCACCCCTAAATTGTTGATTTTGTTTCCATCTTTTCTGATTTTACTGTTTTCTCTTTTCTGATTGGATGTTACACTGTAGTAGTTTCTCACTTCCTTTGTTCCTCCCCTTGAGTTTTTCTTTCTACCCTATATTTCTATGTATTTTTTTTCCTGGTTGGGTTTCTTTGTGAATCCTGTTCTGGACCTGGTGGGACTCTTCCTGGTGTGGGTAGTTTGCTGTTTTCTAGATGCAAGTTTATTATTTTAGATGAAATTAACTCCTCCTCAGTGGATTTTTACCTCTTTGGCCTCCAGAAAATATACAAGGAAGCCATCTCCCATTTATTTTGGTTAAAAGTGTTCCTTGTCTTTGTATATAGCTATCATTCTCCATTTACCATTCCCATAATTATATTTCCAGAATAAATTTTTTCCTGACAGTTGGTTAATTGCTTTAGGAACCTTTCTTGAGTCTATTGTCTTTGGCTGGTTTGGTCCCTGACATTGTAATCTTGAAATGTATCCCCCCCCCCCC